>NC_092272.1:6440200-6665200 GCF_036320965.1 Panulirus ornatus | reverse complement strand
ACTGATAAGACAGAAAAATTCCTCCTTAAGAAATAGTTCATAAAGTCCAGGTTAGGTAGTGTTAGCATCATGGGCCGGGGATGTGTCACACACGCGGCCAGTAACGGTAAAGATGAGTGGCCCGCAGTGAGGTTGTTCATGACCGTCGGACCTTGGGACAAACCATGATGCATCCTGCTGCTCAGGATCAGGACCTCTTGGAAGTGAACTCGCAAAGCAGGGCAAGACTTGGGTATCACGGGCACCAAACCTGGACTGGAGGAGAGTTGGAAGTCGATGATGTGTGTCTAAGATTGATCAGCATCGCTCCATCTGACACAGACGAAGAAGCAAAGTAGTTTCCTCCAGGGTAATACCTCCGGTAGCAGTATTATCGCGAGTAAGGTTTTGATATTATAAGTATAATTTATTATAACGACGAACGTCATAAGACGATTTATATACTGCTTTGTACCAGACCGGTCTTTACGACAGAATGTGGAGATACTGCGGGAGAAACAAAATATGAAAAATATAGAAAGAAAATATTTACAAAAGACGTCATGTCATGATTGGTGTTAGATTATTCAAAACACATGGACTGACGATGGATGTTAGAATGAGGAAAATGTTTTGCAGTTTCCCAACAGATTACATGCTGCAAACTAGGATATATCCGATGCATTTTTCACAAAAAGATAAGAAACGCTGTGCTGTTTCTGCTCTGTCGTAGGTGTAGATATAATACTCTATTTCATATTACGAAAATCTCAAGGGAAGACCACATTTGGACAGTTGTCAATTTTTTCAGGTATTCATTCACCAAGCATTCCACTTGGGTCACTGGTAACAGCATCCTGTTCACACAAAAGTAAAGTTTCAAGTCCTCTGCTGTGGAGTTCAAGGAATAAAGACCAGCACAAAAAAATCATAGAGACATTCTTATGTCTTGGATGAGGAGAGTAAAAGGTCAGGGAATAATACTGTCGTATGACCTTAACTGAAGGTGGCATAAGAGTCACCGTCGTAACAAAGAAGATTGGAGTGGATGGACTCTGTCACCAGTCAGAACGTGGGACTCACGCCAGGGATGACTTTTTTGGCATGCATTCCAGATGATGATAATGATGTGTGCTAACATCACTTGTAGAACGGCTGGAGTTACTAGTCATTGTAGAAAGTTACCTCGCAGCATGTATTGACTGTCAGGAAATCACAAGTATAAAAGACTAGTTAAATGACTGACGTTATATCATGGAGGTAAGACGTTGGACATATACATAGGTAACATGAAGATTGTTGTCCAGTCTGGACTGGAGTTTTGGTTCTTTTTGTAGGGAAAGACAAGAAAAACTAGACATTACCGATGATGTAGGATCGTAGATATAGTAAGGCGATGAATTGAACGTTTGGAGGTTGGAACTGTTCCAGCATCAATGTGTTAAGGGAGGATTATGGAATTCGAGAAGTTCCAAGATTTCTCGCGAGTGTATATGTGCGGGCAGGTGGCAGTTTGTGCAGATGTGCGGGCCCTGGTCTCGTGTAGCCTGACTAATCATAGGAGCATCAGCAGAGCTTTAAGTTCCCGACGTTGGAGGGTGAGATAAGCCTCGGTGTCGATGTCGGGGTAAAGTGTGTGTGTGTGTGTGTCATGAACGCTTATTAACGATATCCAAACTTAGCATCCTGGTGGATCTGAGGGTGACTCTGCAGCATACCAAAACCTTGCCAGTGTGACTCTACCATTTTTTTTCCCATTGTTTGGACTGTCGAGTGGGTTTTGTGGTGCGACATTCCTGTGGTGGGGTCCCGTACCACGTTGCCCGTACGCACTAGACCCACAAGACGTACGTACGTACCCGACGTACGTGTTACCGTGGTAATGCCAGCATGTACGGCTGCTGGTTACACCACCACCCCTGTCCATTCGGGGTACTAAGGTGAGTCTCGACTGCCTTCGAAGTATTCATAAAGACTGTCTTTTAGTGGAGGTGTTTGTCTCACTCCTCTACCTCCTCGTGACTTCATCCTTTCTTATCTGATGCTTCCATTTCATTTCCCTTCAGTCCCAGATATGTCTTCCTCTATCGTCTGGCTCTTTTATTCCCTCATTTCTTGCATTTTGCTCCACTCTTTTCCAGTCATCATTTCCTGTGTGTCCTTCGCCGCCTGTGATTTCTACGCTTCAACCCCTTCCTCCTGCTTTAGATCCAACTCCTCTTGTTTCCGTAACTTGCGATAAATCTCCTCCTTCTTTATCTCCTGTTTTCTCTCTGTCTCCAGAAACTTTTCCATCTCACTTCCTGCGAGTATTAAAAGCATTATCGATCGCCTCTTGAACGACTCCAAACACTCGCTTACCAAATGTATGCAGATTGTATTGGACCAGCTAGGTTGTCGAAGGTACAAAGGACTGTCGGCCACCTCTTTCAACACCCTGACTGATCGAAGGATTAACGGAGAAGTTTTCTCCCATGGTGTTATATATTGTCTCTTGGTATTACATACAGTATTGATGATTATTGAATCTCCTGACAGACATACCCCATATTCACTGTATGACTAGAACTCAGCAATATATTCTTAAGGCTTTGTTAAACTGGCGTTCATTTGTTGTATAGATTTATAGAATCTTTAGAAATATGATAAAAAGCTTTCAAACAATATGATTGTTGATCTCACACTTGAAACTAATCAGCAGTAAGCAGTTTTCAAGATGATACATATGGCGAAGTGACCCCCTTTCCTTTTATGTGACTTTTTTATGTTATCTGAAAATGAAACAGGAATGTCACCCTCGGGCAGATATAGAAGGGGTTGGACACAAGATATGCACTTTGATTAGCCATGAGACGTATAGTTTCCACATTCACACATAATAACCATATGAAAGTCCCATCGTGAATCTGAAAAAGCGAAAATTTGTGAAGCTTTGAATGTTATTTTAAGCGGAGGAGGAGGATCGTGCCGGGCGCGGGTCTTTTAACTAAGAGTCTGGCGGGGAGGAAGACGACAGAATGAATGCCCCTGCACTAATATTTCTCCGGCGTGAGGTCCCTGCCTCTCTATTCCTTTTCGGCTGTCGTCACATCATCTGACCACCCCTTTCTTTCTACTGCCACCTCTGTCAGTTTCCTCTGCTACAGCTCTTCTCGTGTTTATCGTCATCCTTGACTTTGCTCTCATTTGCGATCAGAAAGCAGTAAGCATCCTTTTTACTTCCGTAGTCCGTAGAGGTACTCAAGTGTCGTGGTAGATATGATACCTGCACCGTACTTTGTACAATATTGGTCGTTTGCCATAGATGTTCCAGATTTACTGGTAGCGGCGTCAGTATAAGTACTCCTCCAGGATCGATCACACCGAGTCATCTGGCTTCGGCGGCGGCCAGGCAACGGAAAAGTTCGGGCCGAAGTTGGTTGATGGAGCTCATATCCGTGGGATGGTTGTAGCAGGAAGGCATTTAGGTACTCGTAGCAGGGAGGGTCGTAGGCGGGAGAGAGTATTGAAGAAGTAGGAGGAGCAGGGAGGATGATGGTGGGCAACAGGAGAGGATGACAGTGACTGCCGAATGCGAGGAGGTTACGCGCGTTACGAGACGGGGACATTGAGAAAACCCAGCCAGGTCCTCCAATGAGCCTCCGAAAATGTCAGTTGAAATGGGAAAATGTTACCTTTTCCAAAAGGGAGGGAAGTGTGGAATAGTCATATATCAAATACAAGATGGAAACAGTAGGAATGTATTAGGAAAGTGTATCAGAGATGCAGGAGGGATGATAAAAGATTTTACGATACATGAGTGATGATGTTACATGGCCTTACCTCTGGACATGACCGTGAGAGAACTGCTGAATCTACGAAGATGGTTAGGTAGTGAGATTTTACAGACTAGAGAATCAAGACTGGTATCATTATTCAGATAATATATTCTCTCCCGACGTGAATAAAGCTGTGTGTTTAAGGCACTATACTGGACCGTAGGAAAAATGCCTTTGTCACAGTGTCGAAAGTTTCCCTACCGCCCGGATCGAGTCGGTAAAGTATTGGAAATACTGAGACGGGCTAAAGGTTCTGATACTGTGCTGATCCAGAACGTTGATGCGGAAGAACCATAATATATATATGTACATGGACAGTACCTGCGTACTTGTTGGCTGGACATAGAAGAATGTACGAACCGAGTGTGTCAAGGAGCAGAGATCGGGATAGGAAACGGAAGACACTCCGTAGGGTGACCACTTGACCTCTTCAATAACAGCAACAAGACAGTCGTCACCAGGGTTCACCAGGCATACTAGATCTCACAGCATAATGACAGATGGAGAACCTGGAGCAACAAACAGCCAGGTGGACCAGCGAGGAAGTTTGAATGCAGATGAAAGAGTCAAGGGAGGAGAGAGTCCCGGAAGGTGTGAAATGAAAATGTTGGAAAGGTGGTTAAATAGGACGGTATAGAGGTGAAGGTTAACGCTTTAGAGCGACTGAGGAAGGTACTATCGTCACAGAGCCATCATGCCTGTGAGTGTATCTGTTTCTCTGACTGTCTAGTGCAGCAGTGTGTAGTCATGATATACCGGGACACTAGAGAAGCTTTCCTGATGGGTGACGGGGAGAAGTATTATCGTTTCTCCAGTCTGGCACTCAGTGTCCGGAAGTTGACTTGTAGACACCGTAAAGAGACTTGACTCGCTCACACGAGCATGCCCAGTAGTCTCGGGTCAACCTGAAGACCCCCGTTTGTTGTATCGTAGCGTCATTAACGGTAGCGTGTGCAGTTAGTGGGACAGCTGTGTTTGCAGATGGTTAGATTGCCTGTCGTCGGTGATATACCGGTAGTTAGAGTTGCGTAATTATGTTAGGCTACGCTAACGTCCCCAGACCTGGGTTAGATGGGTGCGGTCATTAGTGAATGATAGTTATGAGGTTGTTTCTCATTAGCTGCCGCTACCCGCTGGATGGGAGTGACTGCTGCATGTTGGGTTATGGGGGGAACGAGTTGTAACGACCAAAACTTGTGTAATCCTCTGCTTGGTTCCCTCGCTTTAACAGTCACCCATAGGTTTAAAGCTGAGTATTTATCAGTGGGGAGAGAGAGAGAGAGAGGGGGGGGGGGGTTTCCACTCCGCGCAGGAGCAGGGAAATGCTGGGCCTCTTTGGAGGTAGAAGGCCGTTGACGAAACTGTCTTTACTCCTTTTTCTTCCACAGACGATACTCCAATCTCGCTGAAAGTGAATTCTTAACCGGTTGACGTCGTTCGCGGTTAGTCACATATTTGAAAAGATGTGATTTTATAGCAACTATCAGATATTTGATAGTTAGTTGGAATTGTAAGTTTTATAGATTTTTCCTGATTATTAATACTAAAGTGTATTTTTGTATCAGTTGAGTCTAGAAAGCTCGTGTGTGTGTGTGTGTGTGTGTGTGTGTGTGTGTGTGTGTGTGTGTGTGTGTGTGTGGTGGATACGTTGTTTGTGTGGTTCCTTGTGCATCGAGTGTGGAGCGGTTGTCAACAGCGGAAGTTAGTTATCTACATCCTTGCACGTATTACTTCCAAACCCGTGTGTGTTCAAGGACACATACCTCCTTCCTTCCTCTGTCTCTCCCTCAGCTCACGATGCCGCACTAGATCTGGCTACCTGGACAAAGAAACCAGCGGCTTATGTGTATAATTACCTAATTGTATTATACGGCACAAACAGGTACCGTATTAACCTTAATATATATATATATATATATATATATATATATATATATATATATATATATATATATATATATATATATATATATATATATATATATACCATGTCTTCCCGCTTATGTGTATATACCCTTGCCAACCCTATCTTGAACTAGGTACCCATATATATCGTTCAATACCGAGAGGAGGATGAATGACTTGGGTTGTCTGTGGGCCTTTTTCCTTGCCCAGGAATCAAACCCATCCTGGCCCCACCTTGGATGGGCTCGTGCTGACTCACGATGTGTGTGTGTGTGTGAACGTTATGTCGGGGTCAAGCTTAAGCACCACTTTCAAAACTCTTGCCTATGCTGAGGAAAACATCAGACAATATTGTCATCCTTGTAGGGGCAGTAGAATAGTTGGCGTTCCGTGTTGTGGCCTCGTTGGTGGGAGGCTGACGGCCATCGATTTGAGGCATAGTTGATAGCAGCGTTGTTATTGTCAAAGACATTCCGTAAGATTATTTTTTGTATAGGATTTAAGTGTCCTGAGCCACCAGACCATATTGCCAAGCGGCAAGGAATTACCACAGCCTCGCCAATGCTCGTACGTTAGTTCAGAGTGATAATCATCATGGAGGGGTAGGGGGATAGTTTGCCGAGGTTAGTGTTGCACAAACACTGGCACGGGTGGTACCATCATCACTGTTGCCAAACATTTACAGATGCTCGATCATCAGCACCGGTGATTACCGCCGTTTGTCACAGCTGTTTGGTATGATTAAGTAAGCCTGTTTACGTAATTGCCTCCCTTCCAGTCTTTTTGTTTTCCTCTCTCATTACATCATTATGAAACTTTTCCCTCGGCCAGATAAAATGTGTGCGACCTTTCTCATGAAAAAGACATAGTCTCCACTGATATAAGTTACATGTTACTGATGTATTTTGAAGTTCTACAGCATTGTGATCCGATGATGCAACCCCACCGGAGGTGACGTAACCACATGCTGGCGGAGTTCAGTAACGCCACCGTATATATATATATATATATATATATATATATATATATATATATATATATATATATATATATACACACACACACACACACGCAAGTCTTCTTTTATAGAGTTCTTGCTGGCTCGAGGCTGCACTACATGCAGGACAAAGATCATGATGGGCTGCTTAAAAGCGAGATGATCCTTGGGGACACATTTTCCTCTAGTGATGACGATACACCTTTCTTTAAGGTGATTCCTCATTCTCTGTGTAGCCACATGCAGGAAGTCTGGATATATATATATATATATATATATATATATATATATATATATATATATATATATATATATATAGAGAGAGAGAGAGAGAGAGAGAGAGAGAGAGAGAGAGAGAGAGAGATTCCTTGCATTTCAGTAACATAGATTTAATGATGCCCAACTTTGTCGTGAATGTGTATGCCAGGATTTTTTTTACCATCTTTTATTATGTACTTAATTATGTAGCTAAATACTTATTATTGGATTTTTTGTGTGTTGACACTTTTCTCTGTCTCAGGTAAGTCGCAGTTGGTGATGGCTGGTGAGGAGGCACGTGTACTACTGAGTATTGGAGGTATGTATATTACTCTTTAGATGTGTACCTTACTGCCCCTGTGTTTAACTTCACTGATAAGGTATGTATCTCTACTTAGGTGTGTACCACACTGTGCAGATGTGTACCTCACATGCACAGGTTTGTACGTCACTACTTGGGCGTGCATTTCACTGCCCAGGTGTGTACCTCACTATTCATGTGTCTGCCTTCCTTACAGCCCACCTGGTTACCTCACAGCATTGATGTGTACCTCCTACTCAGGTTTGTACATCACAACCCAGGTTTGTACTTCACTATCCACATATGTACTTCACAACCCAGGTGTGTGCCTCATCGTTCATATGTATATCTCGCTGTCCATGTGTGCTCCTCGCTGTCCATGTGTGTACTCCACTGTCCAGGTGTACCTCTCGCTGTCCATGTATGTACCTCACTGCCCAGATATGCACCTCACTGTTCATTTGTGTCCCATACTACCCAGGTGTGTTCGACTTACAGTCATGCGTGAGGGCGTCAGTGTCCAGGTATATAGGTCACTGCCCTCATGTGCACGTCACTGTCATGCCCTGGAATGGGGTCATTACTCACTGGTTAGATTCATACTCGCTCTTATGGAACTGGGGTTGTTGTACTGGGGAGCCACTCGCTGCCGAGGTGCGTGCGTCACTCAAGGTCGAAGCCAAAGGGGTCACTGTCCAGGGACATGCATCACTGCTCGTATGGTGAGAGTGAATCACTATATCTTGGTTGCACCGACTTTTCTAGAGAATTTGAAAGTGAATCAAATCGCTAGCTTAGATAGTAGAGCTTATATGTAGAGAAAACATGCTTTCCATGATTTCCTCTGTGTTTATTGTTTCAGAAGACTAGACATTCATTTTGAAATATACAAAACATTGTCATTAGGAGTGCATGTTGTATCTAGCGTAGTGATCCCTTCTCGGCGTTTATGAATCGTTTTCTCTAATGTTGCAAAGGTTCGTTTTCTCTATTAACCTTTACAATGAGATCAGTCTTTTGATGTACGGCGAAGAATATTGGTTGTCCGTTAATTGTAAATTTCTATGAACCTTCTTTTGAGGATTGTTATAGAATTCTGTGTAACGTATACTTTGCCATAAGTGAAATGTAAGTGAAACTTGTTCCTTAGGGCATGGACAGAGAACAGTAAACAAATCTGGTTGCGTAGATGCTAACAGACCCCCAGAGAACGTGAGCTGTTTATGGGCAAAGAATGTAAAGAGAGACGTGATTGTACTGTCATCTCTCTTGTGTGACGAGGGATTTTAGATCAAGCAGAGAAAATGATGTGGTAGAAAGTGGAGTACGTTATGATTCCATGGACATAGGTCCGATATATGTAACCGTTACTTGATAAAATAGGTTGATCATTCAGCCGCGACAGCTTCGGATCCTACTTTCTACATACGTACATCAGGCACTCCGTAAAACAAAACTATACATGGCTCAGAACTTAGTTATCTACAGGAAATGACTAAAAGCAAACAATTTAACGTATTAGTAAACATAAAATCGTTATAAAATGCAATGCCAGAACACAGACTTCCATCAATAAACCTCACCTACTATTGAGGAGTGACAATTGAACGTAGATATAATCATGAAATAAGAACTCGCTTTTACATGATCTGTCAGAATTAAGACAGCTTGAAAGATACAAGAGGTTTAAAGATGATTTGGTGATCGTTTTTAGAGGGCTTTTCCCCGGTGGTCAGAACGACTATATTGTCGAAAGTTATGTACTGTTGGAGCAAGTGGTGATAACTGGAAACGTGTAGTTGTATGGGGTTGTCGGAATAGCGTTCATGCCTGCGGATCGCAATATACGACAGATACTGAGTGTGGATTAGTTCTAATTAACATCCCACTGCATTACGGCACTGATGCCGGTATTTATACACTGCAGGTTCACGTAAAGCCGGTATTAACATCCTTGAATATAGATTAACTACTAATGGTATGATTAGGTCTTGATATAACATTTGTAACTCGGTAAAATTCGCCAGGTTTTTTTATTGTCGTATATAGGAAGAAAATTTTGTGAACAGTAAAAGGTTATAGGGAATTAAACCGCAGCTTTCATAACAAAAAAGAAAAAAATATGGGAGGAAAGGTGGGTGGCCATGTATGTGTAGCAGTTTAGAAGACTAAGTTTAACGTAGTGTGGCGAGTGGTTTGTGGTGTTCCTGGTTGGTCAGGTGTTCGGACTTTAGACCTATCGACTGCCAGGGTCGTTAAGGCCGTCAACATCATGTTAAGATCACCAATCGAAAAATGTAGAACGCCTCCTACAGGTGTTCAGAATAATTCTGCGGACCGTATACACTCATCATACACTATTGAGGATTTACGCTCTACTTTTGTATGAGGCCCAAGGTGGTGTGGTGGTGGTGGCTGGCACGTTTCAGGCTCGATACTGAAGTGATGCTTGTCATTTTCTGCACTTGTCACTGTCCGTAGTCCTCAAAGGCCACACTCTCGTGTTCCCCCAGGGGATTCTGACGCTAACGGATACCTCGTGTTTCATCATCACGATCAGCTGTGTTTATTTTCAAGTTCCTCTTACCCAGAAGTCTGAGGTATACTGTAATCCTAACTTTGAGGTGTACTTTAAACTGTAATGTAATTATTTATGATAGAAGTTTGATCTATAGGCATGTTTGTAGATGTTTGTTGAGTATGTAAGGAATTGTAGTAAGGATCTGTAGGTGGGTGTGAGGAGACAAAACAGTAAAATTGCTTCCTCCCAGTAATATTAGTATCATTGATAATTGTGTTTGGTGATTGGCAGCCTTTTATTTGGAGGCGTGTGTGTTTGTTCTGATTTCATGATTTATTTATTGGTTGTATGCCAGTTTTGCGTAATATAAGGCGACATGTATAGATACATTGATTTCATGCTAGGTGTTGTAAGCTTTGGTGGCGTTATGATGTAGCCATTGTTCTTGCTCTTCAGGTTGTTATAAGCTTCTTAATAGCCTTGTGAAGTAGCCTTTTTTGCAGCTTTTCAAGCTGTTGTAAGCTTCATGATGGCCTTGTAAAGTAGCTGGCTGTGCTGGTTCGCTTGTCAGATGTTTTTTCCTCTGTGATTGCCTCAGTTTGGATTCCTTCGTTGTCGAAGTACGTACGGCCAGGAAGCACGGCCAAGGGATACACGCTAGTTTAGATCGTGGGGGTTTGTGGGGCTGGGTAGGTGTCCAGAGCATAGGGGAATCATCGTAGAGTTCTTATAGGGGGGAAGGGTATAGCTCGTAGGTCAGGGAAAGGCGCGCGTGGGTCATGGGAGTGGTGTCTGGGTGCGTCCTTTGTGTTGTAATCCTCAGGCTCCGAGCCAAAGTTGAGCTTTAGAGCAAGCACTTTTGGCCGTAACAGGAACGAATAAGGTCCTAAGACGCACCTTAAATTACATAGAAGCCTTAGGTTTGTAAGAGTCCGGACGCTTAGGTGTACGTAAGGAGTATTAAAGGTATTTGAGCGTAACTGGGTCTTTGTGCTTGAGTCAGTTTCGCGATATACGTGGGCGTCGAGACACAGTTATCCCCGGTAGCTCGTGTAGACCTTCGATCTGAAAGCAGATTTAGGTCTCGCTTCTCATTTAGGCCTGGGTGCACACAAGTGGATTTTGTTAGAGCCCGGCTGGATGAGCGGGAGGGGTGCAAAGACGATCCTCGGACTAGTGACTGTGTCCTCGGCCTGCTCGACCAAGCGGCTGGCTGGCTGGCAGGCTGGCCAGGTCCCTTTCCCATACTACATCTTTAAGCTGGTGGCCCTTTACACTGACTTTAATCGTAAATCTTGGCCCATTCTGAGCTCTTCTGGGAGTTTCTCCTCATTCTCGTTTTTTATTGTGTGTTTTTTAGTGAGGCATTTGACTTGCTAGGGGTACCAGGTGTGGCTTGCTAACTTGGGTGCCCCCTCTGTTTTGGGTGAGGGGTCTGTCGCGTCTTACTCGTGGTGCCTCTTATGAGCGTGGGTCAATTTTTTTTTATTGATTCATATGGTTTCGTTGAGAGCTTTATGGGGGTGATTCTGCTGTTGGGGATTCCAATTACATTTATTTATTACATTTGGCTAGACGTTATTTTACCATGATAATAGAATAATATGTAAGGACTATTCATGCATTGTATGTATCTGATTTTGCTTGGATTGCGGTGGGGAGGAAGTCGCCACGCAGGCTTAAAATTGTTGAAACGGATTTCCATTGTGTGCCTGGGTGCGTGTTGCGCGAGGTGGAGAGGAAGTGTGGAGGAGTTAAGACGATACTGTGACTTGGTGCTTCAGGTTTGGACCAGCCTATGTTGATGTGTCCCTGATTCCAGACTGGCTCTTTCTTCTCCTTTTGTTTTGCCTCCCTCCCGATTGGAGTCCTGCGTTTGATAGTTTTTTCTTCCTTTTTTTTTGTTGGTGTTGATGTGTCACATGATTGCCATTGTCTGAGTCTTCCCCAAGGACGGACACACACACACACACACACACACACACACACACACACACACACACACACACACCCGCTTCATGCCTCCTCCTGGCCTCATCTTTTGTCTTTCATCATCCTGATGTTCTGGGAAACTCTCCTCGACGCTTGTGTTGAATCCTTCTTCACGTTCTCTCGTCTGCATCTTATTATATGTTAATTTCTTTCGTCCTTCCCTCATTGTTCTTCTGCTTTACTTCGTTTCTATTCCATCCTCCTTTTCTCTCTTCTTGCTCGTGTTTGCCCTCCTGGTTTGCTGCGCCTCCTGACCCACCAACGTACGGACATGTCACCAGGGGGCCGATCCTTAAGCTGGTACATGGATGCCGTGTGTCGAGTGTGGTGACACTAAGCTGGGCTGCTGGTGAGGACTCCTCCTCCTCTACCATGTAACGTGTGTAACCCACGTCATCCTCCGGATCACCTTCCTCCCTTCATACTGACTTTCCTACCCCCACACCTCCACCACCATCCTCCTCCTCCCCCTCCTCGTCCTCAGGGGCGGCCACGCGTAGTAATTGTGTGTGTGTACACTATCCTCCACTACACTGTACCGCACCTTCACGCCACCTTCTGGGATATAACCAGAAGCACCAGCCACGTAGCCTTTCAGAACATGAGAAGCCTGTCGGTATCAAAACGATACACAGAATCGAAACATTTTATCTCATATGTGGGATAAAATGCTTTGGGACTTTGATATTAAGGGACATCCCACATGTGGGATAAGACGTTTGGAATTATGTGATGTTGAGGCATATTTTTCCGTTGGACGCTCGTCTATGGAGGCTGAAGATATAGTTACCTTGCGTATACTGTTTTTTCACAATGTGTTCTTAGGGGCTATCTTTTACCCTCGCAGCCCAGTGTCCGACCACGGTTCCATTATAATGGCCTGGTCATGCTAGATTCTCTGTTCCTTCTTTTGGAAAAAAAAAAAAAAAAAAAAAAAACACGAGAGGGGAGGATTTCCAGCCCCCCGCTCCCTTCCCTTTTAGTCGCCTTCTACGACACGCAGGGAATACGTGGGAAGTATTCTTTCTCCCCTATCCCCAGGGATATATATATATATATATATATATATATATATATATATATATATATATATATATATATATATATATAATGTATATGTACACGTTAGGGGCTCGATTCACAGACATAAGTCCACATCAAGTCTTGATATATTACGTGTGACAATGTTATGTTATGTTACACCTCTGGAGAAAGCGTCTAGTCTGTCTTGGTCTTTCGTGATGAAGTATAGGGATGTTTTATTGTACTTGGCGGGAGTTGATTGAGTGGACTTGGCTGCTGAACTTGTGTCGTAAATTTCTTTCAACTCGCTGTTGTTTTATTTTTTATTTTTTGTGTGATCGGGGCCTGAACATGCAGGAGGGTGAAAGGAGGGCAAGGAATAGAGTGAATTGGAGCGATGTGGTATACCGGGGTTGACGTGCTGTCAGTGGATTGAAGCAGGGCATGTGAAGCGTCTGGGGTAAACCATGGAAAGCTGTGTAGGTATGTATATTTGCGTGTGTGGACGTATGTATATACATGTGTCTGGGGGGGGTTGGGCCATTTCTTTCGTCTGTTTCCTTGCGCTACCTCGCAAACGCGGGAGACAGCGACAAAGTATAATAAAAAAAATAATAAAAATATATATATATATATATATATATATATATATATATATATATATATATATATATATATATATATATACTGTATTTAACATGCGCATCTTCCCGGATTCTGGATGTACGAAAATAGATCTCCTGGAGAGGAGTAAGGCTTGGAGACGAGGAAAGCGTGTCATTGTGTAGTGCCTCAGCTGGCTGGGTGGTCGGTTCATGTTTCCTTCATGTGGTAAGGCGAAGTTCTCGCCCCGTCGACACTCATCATTCTCTTCTCCTTCATGATCTTATACGGCACATTAGACATTATCTGTCTTCCTCTCTCTATCTGGCTCAGCTTAGTCTTACAGGAAAGAAGTTTGAAATATTGATTGATATGGTATCGAGTGAATGTCTTGACTGGAATCCCTTATACTTCTGGTTGGTTATACTGAGAGGGAAAGGCGAAAGAAGGGAGCAAATTGCAAAGCCTCGATGTATCTGCATAAATAACCTTTACTCACTTTCGGTTCCTTTCGATTACTACTTTGTTGTGTTGGTAGTGAAATATATTCTTTCTCTTCTGTAACCCAAAGTTGCATGAGACACAGAACACTGTCTGCATCATGGCTGAAGACATTCTCTACTTCAGTTGAATGATTGTGATCAGTCGAGAACTGTATTTTTATAAGCCAAACCTTCACTAAACATTGGACGTTCTGTGTATGATAGCATGTTGCACGGACATGTTCACGGGAGAACTCCGACGGCGAATTGGCATCGTGTGGTATTTGTGATGGAGCGGTGGGGTGTGTAAGGAGGGAGGGAGGGAGGGACTAGTTCTTGTCTCCTGTGTCTTTACGCAGCGTCCTCCCCGTCTCTATAAGGTCGTCAGGTATTCTCATTAAGGTCTGCTATTGTTAAACAGAGGTGGAAGTTCTCGTGACCTTTTTCTTTTTCTTTCTTACTGATCGACATTGCATGGGAGGAAGGGGGGAACCTGCCCCAGTCATGGCCGTCTTGGGTGACAGGATAACAGGGTGTGACATAAAGGCCTAATAAATTGTTGAATGTTCCAGAAGTGTTTTCAGACCAGACTGTTGTTGTAGGGAGAGGAGAAGGCGAGAGGAGCAAGAGATTTCTTCAGTTCATGTGTTCGAGGGAAGAAGACGGTTTACCTCATGCTTTCATAGTAACTGTGTGCGAGATGTCCTTTGCAAGGATGTGTGACACATTGACGCGCTGATGTTGTTAGAGCAGCATTGTGGGAATTTGACTGTTTGTGCATGTTAATCATTTTAAGTTTGTACCCAACCCCCGGGGGGCATGTGTAAGTTCCTTACTTCTTCCCACCTACACCCTCAAGTTGTGCCACTCAAGTAAGTCTTCGGGTACCTCAAGCGAGTTAGTTAAGCTGACCTGGAGAAGCTTTCCCAGTATTCTCCCTGAGATTTTTACGGGGATTTTATCCAAAAGATATTTCGTCATGCCCCCGCTTCTTTGAATTATTTATTTGGTAATTCTTATCTATCATTCATTTTTTTTTAAATGGATTCATTTACTTTCTTTTTTCTTTAATGGCGTGGGACTTTTTTAAGTTAAGATATCGTACCTTCGAGAGACCTTAATTATTTCACATGTACTTTTGTTGCGCACCACATTTAACATCTTATGATTCTGGCTGTTTTTAAGGCAGGTGGATACTTCACGATGCCATACTGGCATTGTAGAGGACCGCCTCTTCCTCCATGGTCAAGTTGTGTTGTTGTTTCCCAGATTACATGCCTGGTTGAGGCCGCGGCCCTCAAGGCCTTGCGTACCTTCTACACCCTGGTTGATCACGTAGTTACACGCCGTGGATGTGTATCCTCAAAGACCTCTGCCTCGTGTCTGCATAGATGTTCGAATGCTGGTCGCGACAGCCGGTCCACAGACAACCCAGCTGTTCTTTTTCTCTTAGGGGTTGGTAGATCATATATATACTTCCCACGTATTCCCTGCGTGTCGTAGAAGGCGACTAAAAGGGAAGGGAGCAGGGGGCTGGAAATCCTCCCCTCTTGTTTTTTTTTTTTGTTTTTCTCAAAGAAGGAGCAGAGAAGGTGGCCAGATGAGGATATTCCCTCAAAGACCCAGTCCTCTGTTCTTAACGCTACCTCGCTAACGCGGGAAATGGCGAATAGTATGAAAGATATATATATATATATATATATATATATATATATATATATATATATATATATATATATATATATATATATTTAACGTTAATGAGATGGCATATATTAGGGCGTGCAGTTGCCCTTACACTTTCAGCTAATGATAAAAAGAAAGGATGGAAGGGGAAAGTTCTGTAAGAAATGTTTTGAGTGTAAGGTGAAGACTACGGGAATTATGATGTCTGGCACCGTGCCTGACTCTTCCTACACTCCTGCTGCTGCTGCTGTGTGTTCTAGAAGGTTCTCCTGTGGTGGTGGGGTGTTGGTGTCGCCTCTTCAGTGTTCTGCTGCTGAAGGTTTAGCTTAGAATGTTCCCTGCTGCTACTTCTCCCTCCACGTAATTTTAGCATCCGTATGGTAATATACCACCCTACAGAAGATGGATATATATATATATATATATATATATATATATATATATATATATATATATATATATATATATATATATATTATTATTATTATGTTGCAGGCATTCACATTCGTCTAAGGTTGTGATGTATGGTCAAGGCTTGAGGTATATACCTTGGGAGAGCCCCTTTCACATGGAGCTGCCTGGGGCGGGCTTCGTTACAAGTTATAATGATCCCAAGGTTTACGGTATATTTCCTCCCACACTGAGTGGCTGCTTTTTCTGGTTAGTGCGTTAGTATTCCTCATTAGTGCATACGTTCGTACGGAAGGATGTTCCCGTACACCACACAGGCTCTCCTGGCTGGTCCACTTCACCAACCTCAAGCAAAAGACTGCGGAACTCTCTCTCGATTTGTTACATCCCCATGAGCACGACGTTACGACCATTGAGCACGACGGTATGACCATTAAGTACGACGGTACGACCATTGAGCACGACGGTAAAACCATTGAGCACGACGGTACGACCATTGAGCACGACGATACGATTCTTAGGGACGGCGGTGGAACCCTTAGGCATGATGGTGTGGACCTCTGGAGCTAGTCTTCAGGGTGCTCAGATGGTCGCGCCGTGGTGCTAAGTGTCGTGCCATGGTGGTCAAGGGTCGTACTGTGGTGCTCAAGTGTCGTGCCATGGTGATCAGGGATCGTACGATGGTGCTCAAGTGTCGTACCGTGGTGGTCAGGGGTCATGCCACGGTGCTCAAGGGTCGCACCGAGGTGGTCTAGGGTCTTAGCGTCTTAGTCAAGAAGTTGACATATCGCCACCGGACCAACCGGTCGCATTCACCCGCTCAGTCGATTTCTCCGTACCATACAACTCTCTCAGGCGGAAGGTGCCACCATCTTGCTCCTCTTGATCGCCGAGGTAGCTTAGCCTTGCACGTTACTCCTCCAAACAGCTTGATTGTTATAACTTAGATGATGTTTCTCAGAACGGATACATGGAAAGTGTTAAAGTGTAATTTATTTTTCCGTTGTTTCACACACGTCTTTCGTTATCCATTCAGATTCATTTTCTATAAAACACAACTCGTTTTCTAAGCAGCTTCATTGTCAGGACCCACCCAGCTCTCGTTTTCCATGCACTTTTGTTCTCTGAACACGCACTGCCCTCGTTTTCCATGCGACTTCATTTTCCATGCACTTGACCCTCGTGCTTCATGGATCCTATTTTCCATACATTAATGGTCTTGTTTTCTACGTCACCATCGTTTTCCTAACACAGTGGCTCTCATTTTCCATGCATCGTCTCGCTGTGTAAACAAGAGATTCTTGTTGTGCACCATTGCTCAGCTATGAAGTGTTCAGATTATCTTTATCTGTAATTAAGACCGCACCAGGTCAGCCATATAGAATCAAAGTGGCGAAGACTAGTTGGTTTCCCTTTTTTCAGTAGATTGTGTGTGAAGTGACTTACATTTAATCAATATATGTTTTAAGTTTCGATATGATTAGTCATGAGGGAGAGGCTTTAGATGGTGAAGATGAGATGATGGGTGCCTGCTTATACCTCAACCATGGCTGAGGAGGCACGATACCGAACATAGCTCGGTGACGACTCCAAGCCGCTGAGTTGTCATTGGAAGCCTCTGTCGTGGTGATCAGCGTTTGTAAGGGAATAGGTTTCATCACTTTTTGCTTAACTTGTGTTTATAGAATGGCTGGGGTTCGTCTTGTATCGGACTTTAGAATTGTGATGTTCGTTTCTTGTGACTGGTGTGGGTTGGGTGAATTACGTTGAAGGGTTGACTTTGATTACGACGCAGGTGTAATCTTGACTTTGAATTACTCTTGAGTCACACTTTTCTTCAGGTATCGTTTTGATTCTAAATCGGAGGAAGTGACTGCCTTTTGGTCTGGACGAACTCTGCTTTAGGGATAACTTTGCTTCAGACTTTAGGTCTGGGTTCGAAGGACTGATCATGCTGAAGGGATTATGTTTGGGTCACTGTCAGCCCTAACTCCGTCACACCCACACACAACTTAGGATCAAAGACGTTTCATATTATGTCATGTTCATGCACTTCGTGTTCCATCGGCCATGCTCGGCATGAGAGCATAGCGAGGAGAGTCACTGAGAGACCACAGACATCCTTATCAGTTGTACATGCTTGCGTAAACAATAAAACAAGTTTCTGGATAGTGATATCTCAAAAGCAGACTTCATGTCTTCCTCATGGCCGAGCTGGTATCAGGTTTAATTTGCCGCTTCCACAGTAGGACTTCAGCTGTCCGTAGGAAGGTTGGATACTGAAGTGACCGACTGAGGGACGTCGAATTCACAGGATACAGGGATCATCAGCGGGGGTAGGTACATATTGTAGCAAGGGCTTGCCCCTAACCCCATCCTGAGAGCTGTAGGATATTGATGGTGTAAATCACCCGCCTTAAAATGTGTTCCTTACTGCATGTAATCCTGTCGCAGTTGGCATCCTCCTCCTCCTCTCCTTATTTGTTATAGCTGGGTCCTTGGTGCTGGGAGAGGGGTGGCTGAGGGCAGCATTGATCGACCCCGGGCCCTCACCTCTCCCTCTCTCCCACCCTCTCTTTCGTCCCGCCAACTTAATGCTCTCCCAGAGGAGGAGGAGTAGGAGGAGGATGTGGTGCGGCGGCCGCGTCCTTGAGGCAAGCCTGGCGGCTCTCATAGCCTCACTACACTCGCTTGACAAAAGACTCCGCCTATAAAATCCTGTAGGTTGCAGCTGCCGCCTGGTATGGCCTCGCTGCACACCAAAGGAGGAAAAAGATCCAGAAGTATTATGTTTTATCTAACATATCTTCATGGCGGAGTGTGCACGGAACTTTGGTTCTTAATGTTGATTTTAATGTTATGGTTATCGTGATTGCCTTCTATTGTTTCCCAAATACTTAAAAAAAAGGTAATGTATTTGATGTCCTCTTAAGCGCAGCATAGATTTTTGTGCACTAGTATATTTCTGGTGAACTTTGGTCGTATCCACAACGTTGACTTCAGTATAGTGCCATGAGGGACCTTAGTTGAAGTCGTAGTCAGAGCCATGGGACCGTCAGGTTACGACTGCCATGGGCGGTGGGGTGATAAGGGTATCTAATGACCATAGGGTCATTTTATGACCTTGAATGACCACATAACCACGATTGTGCGACTCTTGAGGAAGACGGCGTGGTTCTTGAGCATGATTGTACGACGTTTTGCGTATGATGGGTTAGCCTTTAACCCAATCCTTCTGGATCGTATTTACAAGATCACAGGTAAGTTGTCATTAATGGAGACGTTTCACCAAAGTAACGAGGACGTTTTGTGGAAAGACTTCGTAACGGTAGGTAAATGCTCCGTCTGTTTGTCGTCATTTTACTTTTTTTTTTGTTTATACTTGATGTTATTAATGTTGAACCTTCAGGGTATCCCATATACAGTGTTGAATTTTTTAAGGTGTCTTGTAAACCGATGTTGACCCTTCAGGGTATATTGTAAACCCATGTAGAACCTACAGGGTGTCCCTGTAAACCTATGTTTACCCTTCAGGGTATCCTGTAGACCTATGTTGAACCTCAGGGTGTCCTGTATATCTATTTGTTTTGAACCTTCAGGGGATCCTGCTAAACCTCTAGGTGTCCTACACAGTGATATAATGCACGAAGTCTGTCTGCTTGTGTAAGTCAAACTTCCTGGGTGAGGCAGAGTTTGAAAAGTAAAGTTTTAAGTACATTTTGTACAAGAAAATATAAGCTGCTGATGTTTCAGTTTATGAAACTTTTCGGAGCGCAGGTAGTTTGCGGATAGCGCCTCAGAAACACGTGTTTCATTCCTTGTTGTTGATAGACACTGTCGGACGCCCTTAAAGGGGAGTAGTAGCAGGGAGAGGGAAAGTGTGATCATCCAGTCTTTACTGAAGTGGTTTGAGAATTATCGTACATGGGAGAGAATGAACGAAAGACGCAACATGACTTTATTGGACCGAGTAATGAGTTGGACGTTAAGCCCAGGGGTATGAGGTGACCGTGTAGAACAGATATAACATCTTGGGGAAGGTTAACTCGAGTGTTTTCAGCACAGAAGGGAAAAAAACATCGTCAAACAGGAACTTCTTGTTGCAGACTGTTGTGAAAACCGTACCGGATTATCCCACATCACCGCCCGGTAGGAGGGGTACGGCTCAGAGTTGTCCCACGCTCAGAGGATAGATGGGAGGGAATCTCCCACTGAGGCAGGGCGTTCAGCTGGTCCACAGAACCTGCACCCTCCTGCCGGAGCGTGGGACTCAACCTGACCTGCGCCCCTTCTACTGGGGTGGGGAACTCAACAGGACGGTCACCACTCATGCAGGGGTGTCATGGTGGTAATCTTACTGGACGAACTGGATACGTTATCAAAATAATGGAATATGACCTCAAGCCATAGGAAAGTGGGAGGATGTATCGGTGCCTCAGATATATGATGAGAGAGAGAGAGAGAGAGAGAGAGAGAGAGAGAGAGAGAGAGAGAGAGAGAGAGAGAGAGAGGAAAGTGTGTGTATTTTGCATACAGGAACGTTGCTGCCTGAAAACTCGTGTATGTTTCGGTTCAGCGGCGGCCGTGCAGCCTTGAGGAAAGATACAGGCTGTGTCCATCTGAGTTCGGGTAAGTTTTCTCATTCAAGAGAACCGACCTTAAGAGGTCTAAACACGGAATACAATAGCCAAGACTGGGTTCCACATATCTTCAATACCTTGCAACTGAAACATCCAATATATATATATATGTGTGTGTGTGTGTGTGTGTGTGTGTATATATATATATATATATATATATATATATATATATATATATATATATATATATATATATATATATATGTTTGTGTGTGTGTGTGTTATAATTTACGAAGCTTTTTGAGACCGATAAGGTAATAATCATTTTCAGAGAGACATTATATTATCAATATTCGTAAATATATCGACGTCAAGGTACGTGTAGCAGTATGAGAGTCTCTGATGTATGAGTGGGTATCCGTCTTTGCCTGACGGATGATCTGTCATCGTACGTACCTGTTGCGACGCATGTGTCTCTCGGTACGTCCGTATCTCGCGGTATGTGTCTCGCGATACATAATGTCTCACGAAATATCTCTCGCATGTTCATCTTAAACTGGAATATTTATGCGAAAATGAAATCTCTCTAGGCCGCCCTCCAGCTGATGGGGTTGCCACTTGAATTGTAACCTGGGATTTTAAGCCAGAGAGAGAGAGAGAGAGAGAGAGAGAGAGAGAGAGAGAGAGAGAGAGAGAGAGAGAGAGAGAGAGTTGTGACCGTCACTCTTTGAAAGGGTCGTAACAAAACCGTCAGGAACTGTCATACTTGAAAGAGTCGCGCCACCGTCAGTGACTTGTCACACTGACAGGGGTCGTAGTAACGTCGTCACTGACCGTCACATTGACGGAGGTCGTACGTAACTTCACCGGGGACACACGTCAACGAGGGCCTACTGACGGTGTCGAGACCGTCACAGCCAGGTCGTGGATGGTCGTGCAGGTGGTCGGGACGCGAGGGCGTCGTCACAAGGGGTCGTCACAGTGGTCGTGTGTGCGGGGACAGCTTTATGTTGGCCTGGCCAGCGGTTTTTGCCTGGGATCTGGGTGAAGGACCTGGCCCGGGCCGCGTACGGCTGTTATTGCTCTCACTGGAAAATTTTGGTACGTTTTTTTGGTCCTTGTGACGTCCTGTGTGAGGTGAGGCGGTCCTTGGAACAAGGACCGCAAGGAGGGGGAGCAGGATGGCAGGAGCGGTGGGAGATATACAGATAGATAGATAGAGAGAGAGAGAGAGAGAGAGAGAGAGAGAGAGAGAGAGAGAGAGAGAGAGAGAGAGAGAGAGAGAGAGAGATTAGAATGAAAACGAGATCAAGGTGGATGGAGTAGATCGAGGGGAGACAATCTTGTGTGTGTGTGTGTGTTGACGTAACTTGTTACATAGAGCCTCGGGATGTAACGGTGGGTTATGAGGTAACACTTGTTACGTGATTGGCATATTGTTGTACCGTAAGGTTGAATGTTTGGTGGACAATTCGTCCATTCGAGCAACAGGGCAGTACGTCTGTAAAAGTATACATTATATTATTGTACCTTACATTAACAATCCTTATCTTGCCTTTATAATACCTTCCGTTATTATTATGTCTTACCTTAACATTACCTTTCTTTCGTTATTATTATATCTTAACGTTACTTTATCGTACCTGACCTTACGTTACCTTGTTTCACTTTACCTTACTTACCTCACCTTACCTTACCCTACCTTACCTCATCATAAAAATGTATATCAGCGTAAGCCAGGAGCAGCGTGGCACGCTGGAAATAGAAGAAAAGACAAAACCAAGTTCCTGATCCTTAACAGGCTTTTCAGAAAGCCTCTCAGGAGGGATAAAACCAAAGAAAAACATATTTAAAAGGATTAATTAGCATCACGAGAGGCGGGAACTCGTGAAGCAAGTGGATTATGTCGCCTTACATATACACCTTAGATATCTTCTTGCCAACACTCATCACGATCACTCTGAGGATGTAACACTCGCTGGCTGAGTGTTGATCAACGCTGCTGTACGAGAGGTTGCTCTGGTGTGAAGAAATGTAATTTTTAGGAACCTTTGTCCTCCAGAGAAACTTAGAATTGGCCGGGTCCCAAGTTTGTCCTGGGCAATGTGTGAGGTTACGTTGAAAAACATCTGTGACAAATTTAATGACCGTTAGCTGAAATATTGCCAAGGAATGGCCACCTTACCTTTAAAGAAAAAGAAAGGTGTCATTTGACTTCAAAAGAAAAGCCAGTAAATGGTGCCACCACAGATTTTATATACGCATCGTATGCAGCACGTAAAAATGCGTCCTTGTTCTAGATTTTATGAACACTAGCTGGAAAATGGCCTAATAATGACTCCCCCTGGAAAAAAAAAAAAAAGACTTGTATAGTAAAAATGGCTCAGATTACTAATTTATTCGGTACATTGCATGTGGCTTGTGGAGAGGTATCTGTTTCTATTGTTTCGTGTTGATTGCTTGCAGAGAACATCAGGTCTGAATACACGTTTTTGTGTGACCTTTGACCCCTTAAAATCCCCTCAAGGTACGTAAGTAGAAAAGGTTACCCTTAAAGGTGTCGGGGTCTAGTGAGCCAAGGGACGTACCTGACATGTTTAAAGTCAGCCGGACCGATATATAAAGGGAATAAAGGTCTGTTGTTTGTTGTAGGCAAGATGATGATGTGATTTAGAAAACAATACGAAGAGACTGCAGACATAGTATATCTTGACCCCTTGTAGACGGACATGCATTCCTAGCAGTTTCACTAACGGTGTTCATTCAGGAGGTAGTTCCCAGCTAAGGTGCTCATTGGACAGTTTTTGATGATAATGATGGCGTTGTCTTTATGGATACCTTTTCATCAAAAGCCATCGGATATGAACGTTTCCTTGTATGCTGGGGGCCAGTAGTTGTTCTTACCCACCCAAAGCCTACTATTTTGATATCTTGTCTCCTTGCGCATGACCTAGCCATAGACCATCAGGTCTTCTGGTGTATTATCTTCTACATTTACTCCAGTGTCCTCTCCTCCAGCAGATAACCTGGACATTGACCATAAGATCATATGGTACATGTCTTCCTGGTTTACTCTAGAGTACTGTCCTCCAGCGGATAACCTCGTTATGGACCACCAGGTTTCCCAGTAATGTGGCATTCGCATGTACTCCGCCGAGACTGCAGACCTCTTTCCGTGTCGTGTCCCGCGTCCTGTCCCTCCCGTGCGGTACCTACTTATTGCCGGAGACTCACCAGGAAGACCTTTCATGAACGTGCATCACCGTGAGACAACAATGGAGCACCCCCGGACGCCCCACCCACCACCCCATTATAATAAAAGCTACCTGAGGCAACAAGGACTCAGCCTGAGACGCTAGTGGCAGTAGGAGACCTCCAAAGACAGCGTCAGACAAGAGCCTTTACCTCCTTCCGTCCTTGTGGTACATTCCATCTGAGCACTTTGGGGGGTTGGTTAGGTCATGATCAGGTCAGTATGGAAGATCATCATCGTCTCCCCTTGCTGCTGTGACTCTGAGAAACGCCGTAACTTTGTCTCTGTTAACGAGAATGTGTGGTCGTACAGACGAATGAAGATAATACCCATGTCGTACACCAGAACAGGAATGAGCTAGTTTAACGAATAATCCAGAAGAATGGCGATTCCTCACGAAACGTATCGGAGGGTGAGGTGGGTTTATTGTGTGATATGTCTTGAAGTATATACGTGAACGCTTGAAGGTGTAGATGTGTTGGGTTAAAGGAAGGGAAGGGAGAAGGCTGTGTGGAAGGTACAGGAGACGAATTCACGGATTTCCTTCTCCAGACTCTCCAGACCTGAACAGAACAGACTTACAACCACTATACTGTGTTTTCAAGAATCCTCATCTGACAACCGTGCTGTCAGCAGCCAATCCGAGATCATCCGATTTGGTACTGTGAATGTAAGACCCGTGGCCGGCCGAGGCTCCTCAGTTCCGGGATCCCCCGGCGAGGAATACCAAGAATCCTGCCGATAACTCCCCTGTACAGGTACCTGCAACTGCTGCCTTCATTAACTCACCGTGAAGTGAAACATTGGTTACAAGAAACACGTATCACCTTTATGATACTGCCTTGGGTAATGGGAATGTTGTAGTGGACCATTAACATATTATCAACACTACTACTACTTCTATCCTTATCAGTTTTACATTTGTTATCCTGTTTCCAACTATGTAGAGGAGGGATTTAGTATACTGTTACCCTCGTCCACGTCAGATAGCTTCGTCGTAGACCATCAGGTCAAGGCTTATCTATAAGCAGTAACTAGGTGTACCTGAGACCAGTCTACTCGCAGGTAAGCTGTTCAGAACAGCAGCCTCCTGAGGCAGCAGCCACATAAGCTGTCCGAGAACAGTGACCTCCTGGGGCAGGGGGCATTCATAGTTACGTGGGAGGGGAGGTGTGTTAAGTGCCATGTCCAGCGGCTGTTATGGATTCCAGATTTTTGTGTGTGTGTGTGAGCTTTGAATGAGGGCAGACATGGGTCGTGGTGCAGAACAAGAAAGGGAGAGTTACTTACTGGCCGTCCTATGCACGTGCTGATTACCACGACCAGCTGGGCATGATGAAGCTGTGTGGTGCGTCTCTGCATTCATCTCCACTATCGTCTCTGCTGCTCTAGCTCTCTTCACGGCAGGTGACCGCCAACCGCTGTTTGTGTCACTCTCCTGATGTTTTCCCGGCGATGTCTTCGGAAGTCTCTTACCCCAACAACTCGGGTTGGTAACTCCAAGATGCTGAGTAGGGTAGTTTGGTTGACCAGTCAGTTCGAAGCCAAGACCCTATGGCCCACTTGGCCACCAGGGGGTCTTCACCACAAGGTAGAGACCACCACCGTACGAGAATTACTGATATTTAGATACGATCCACATGTGAGAGTTAAGAACGAACACCTGCTTCAGTCATCATCATTATTTTACCTCACAAGACACAGGAAAGTTATGGTTAACTACGTGCTTTACGTCTGTGATCTCACGAAATCTGAAATGTATTCCCTTTTCCTGTGGACTTTAGTGCAGGCAAATCATACTATTTTATTTTCATGCAAAGATACTGTGAAGACCTTGGAATCTTGTTATTCGGTACTGACGCCATCCTTCAAAATGAATACACACTGTAGACGGGAAACCTGTTGAGTACCACCCTCGGAGAGGGCGACACAGCTGGTTCAGGGATTGCACACACACACACACACACACACACACACACTGGCAGAAGTTTATATCGTGAGAAATATAATGAAACATACTGAACGTATGATCTGGGTTGTGAGCAATACCCAAAAAATATTTCTCGTGTTTAATGGAACAGCAACACATTTTCTCCCTGAGAATCAGCAGCTGTGTGTGTGTGTGTGTGTGTGTGTGTGTGTGTGTGTGTGTGTATACTAGTTGATTTATCTTGACGTCATTGTGATTGGCTTTCTCGTATATGTAGCCGGAGACTAAAACAGGGGGTTTGGGCCTCGTGCATAACCGCTGGATTGTGGCTTTTGCACAGTGACGTGTGAGTTGTGGGGCTGGCTGGCTTGTGGTCCGTACTGATGGCCCCGTGGCACGGCAGCCCTGCTTGTTACTGACATATCGCTCACCTGGGGTGAAGCCGTAGTTGCTGCTGCTGCTGCTCCTCTCCTGCTGAAGTTTGTAGTCTCCACCACCACCACCACCCCGCCGGCGCCGTTTTCCCTTCTGGGCGGTATGGAAAACCATGTTATTAGACTCATAACCAGAGAGAGAGAGAGAGAGAGAGAGAGAGAGAGAGAGAGAGAGAGAGAGAGAGAGTTAACAAGAACGTTGGCGGAGCCATCGGTTCCAGCAGCCTCTTGCGTGCGTAGGTACCGTGCGTACGTGTATCGTGCGTTCGTGATTGTCGGGAAATTTACTGCAAATTTTCCCGGACGCGAAAACCATGATTTCGGTCGCTAATCGTATTTACCTCGGGGTTGGGGCGGTGATATTTAGTTGGGGACGATGATGGTGTTGGAGAGTATGATGGCGACCGCTGTGGTATGAATGGTGGCGGTGGTGGTGAATGTGGTAGTAGAGGTGGCAGTCCTCCTCATCCGCCTTTATGCCACAGTGACTAGGGCACCATTTGGCACATCCCTAACTCGCTGCAACACCAACTTTAACGTTCGCTTTAATAACTTCCAGAAACTTTTCATCTCATCAGGGAAGTTTTTAGCGCTGATCAGAGCTGAGAGAGTCTCCCAGCAAGATATTTTTTTCACGAGCAGCGGAGAAAAGTTGTGCGTCGGGCATGACGGTGGGAAGCGGAGGCTGACTGCTGAGCGAGGGATGGGAGGAACCCAACGCTAACCTGACCAAGCCTAGTGTGAACGGGCACCGGACTTGTTGCCCTCTGCTGGAGGTAAAGTGGAGAGGAGCCCTCTGATGTAGTACCGTCCTGTATATATATGTATATATATATATATATATATATATATATATATATATATATATATATATATATATATATATATATATATATACCGTGGTGGACGGGGAGTATCCTGCTAGACCTTCCCGTCGCCGTCTACAGTAGACGGTTGGGAGGAGCCTTCAGCTGGACTTGTGGTTATCGTACCGTTTTTATAGTACAGAGAGGAGAGGGTGTATGTTCTTTACTATATACACCATGTCCGTCTATATAGGGTAGGACTATACTAGGATGCTATCATTGTCCTCCAACAGATAGCCTCGTCACTTGTATTTGTCACGTCTTTCCCCTGTACTCATAAATTCAAGATATGAATTAGATGTAGATCAGATATATATATATATATATATATATATATATATATATATATATATATATATATATATATATATATATATATATCATAGTAGGTAAGACGGCGGTTAAGTATAGTAAGTGAAATAAATGAATATATGTACCTACATTCACCCAGAAGGCGCAGACTACTCCTACATACACCCGAAGGACGCATTGTATTCCCACACACACTCAGAAGACGTAGACTTCACCCATCCACACCCAGCATGCGTAAACTACGCCCAGAAAAAGTAAACGTCACGTCGTTGAAGAGGATAGTGAAAGCCGTACGACTCATCACGTCAGGTGGAGCTCAACATCATCTAAGCACAGCGACCGTTGCCTCCTGAGCGATGGCAGGCGGGATTCTGCGAAGGTTTTTAATAAAACGAGAAGAGTCAAGGTCACTGATGACGTTTGAGGGCGCTCTACACGCTCATGGCCGGAGTGCTGCTGACGTCACCTTTGAATTTTGGGCGGGCAGTATTGCGGAGTGGGAAGAAATACGAGGTACGTTTACTGCCGTGCAGTTATGCTGTCAAATGTTGGAACTAATGGCAGCGAGTGAAATCACTCGACTGTATTCTCTGGTGCGCAGATGCGAAATAGATGACAACACATGCCTGGATGATTGTGGAAGACCCCGGTCGTCAACCTGAGCTGTAGAATGATTCCCTGACGCCCATGCGGTTGGTGACTGAGGTGTGGTGGAGGTAATGACCATCTGCCAGTGATTGAAGTGTATTGGAAATTGGCGGCGGTCGTTCACTGGTGATTGGAGTGTTGTAAATGTCGACGTCAATTTAATGGTGATTGATGTGTAGATGGTGGTGATGGCCTTATGGTGGTGATTAGAATAGCTTTTATATGGCGGTATTCATTCGCTGGTGGTTGAAGTTCCAGTTGTTGACCGTGGGTGGTTGGTGGGTACAGCTGTGGCATATAGCACTTGTGTCGCACAGCACAGTGTCCTAGCCAACGGTATGTCTTGAACTACGTCAGGTTCACTGTGCGTACACGGCACCCTGCCGGTACCTGCGTTTCCTTGTCCGTCTTAAGAGGATCAGAAAAATAACGAATATTTTATCATAAATCCTGAAGTATGTTACGATCATCAGGTGTCAGTGAACGTGTGTTCTGAACCGCAAGGTGATACCTGATCCTCATTAAACATGATAAAAAAAAAGCAATGAAAGAATTACTGTTATTGTTGATTATAGTTTCCGATGATCATCTTACTCTGTTTGGCATCGTTACTGAACAGCTCAACACACATGCACATAAAGAATTGTTCGTTAGCTTTGACATATTTAAGGACTGATGAATTAATTAGCCGCTAATTAGGAACACTGACGAATTTGAGCCCCAGATTATGTTCATTAAGGAGGAAGTGTGATATAAAAAAAGAGTGGGTTATCTAATGAAGTTGGGAAACTAGGGCATCATTTTGGGTAGTCCTGGGAAGGGATTGGCGTTAGAATGATGAGATAGAATAGAAGAATGAACTAAACGAAACTTACGGTGACGTAGGTCTTGATATCGGGAGGGTAACAGGGGCATCCCTGCTTGGTCAGGAATTTTAGTTAGGTGAATTCGAGGAAACATTCCTACTTATTCCAGGATATTAATCCTTTCAGCAAGCACCACGGCACGACCCTAAGGCGCGGTGGTACAACCACTGAACACGACGGTGTGACCATTGAGTACCACGGCAATGTACTCAGCCTCGACGGTTCCGACTTTTAGAATTGATAAAACAGATTTGTGACTTGGACAGTGAACATTCTTTCAAGAGATGTAGGGATAGAGCAACCCGAGGACCTGACATGAAATTAAACAAGAAAACCTGTTAAAAATATATAAAGAAGTACTCTTGTAGCATGAAAGTGTTAGAGGAATGGAACACAGTAACTAAATATATGGTTAAATGCAGACATCGTACATAGATTTAAGACGTTGCATCATTGTGGAAAATGATGAAGAGACGGGGCCCCCACGAATGTAAGACTCTCATCATATTAGTACAAGTCGATGATTACAAGGTACACCACAGGTCACGCAGATGGCCGGCCAAGATTCTCGCACCTAATGAGACACACACAGCGAAGAATGCCTCCCTCAGATTGATGGACCAACTTTGTGAGTGCCTCCGTTGGCTGTCCTCGCCAGGCGGTAGGGGGAGTGGTTGGGGGCACGGTTATCACACGGAGGATAGGAGGAAGAATGGGAAGGGTTAAGACTGTATAAGACCCGTGTCTCAACGTCCCAGCCAGGGGAACAAAAGAGAGGGATGTTGAGCGATCCTCGCCAAGGATGAAAAGATTGCAGTTGTTGTTTGAATTCCTTTGGATACTACTTGTTTTCGAATTATAGTTTACCTACTTAATTTTGCGATAGTGAAGAAAGACATATCTACTTCCTCAATTAAGGAAATTATGTCCGTTAGTTTTCCTATATCGAGCTAGATGGTGATGGAGAACAGGCTAGAAGTATTTGACTGTTGGAGATCAGTAATGACTTGTATCACACCGGCCATCAGTGGTAGAGGGTCCTGTTCTCTAGTGGAGGAGGGCCGAATGCCACGCCTAGCTAGGATTCGAAACCAGAGGGTCCTGTGATTATTCAGAGTAAGAGGCGCTAACCACTAAACCACGGGGGCCCATGATTTTATGTGTTTGCGCTCGACGACTGTTGAACTCTGAGGGTTGATATTCCCTGAGAATTACCAGAGCCCGCCACATGGAGGCTAATGGCTCGTCTTAAGCTTAAATGGTCATAGAGGTGGCGTACAGGCCTGATGATGGTAGTTGTAGGAATCGGCGGATATCGGTAGGATTTTGCTTGGGGTCTTTCCTCGCGTGGCATGAAAAGGTGGTAGGATGGGGGAATGTTGGTTTGTGTGGCAACTCTCTTATTAGACTACTTGTTTACTGACTTCAACGGATCAGATCAGAAGGTTGGGGATGCGTACTGAAACTCTTGGAAATGATTGTAGTCAAAATGAATTGACACACACACACACACACACACACACACACACACACACACACACATATATATATATATATATATATATATATATATATATATATATATATATATATATATATATATATATACATATATATATATATATATATATATATATATGGCAAATGAATGTTTGGTAGATTAATATTTATAAAAAGATATTTGAAAATAAGTGAGAGTATAGTGGAACGTGGGTGGAAATTATTTGAATATCAGTAAAAGTTATTGGGGCAAGAATGTAATTTGCAATGTGTTTCTTTATAAATTTCCATTATAAATTTCCCTGGGCAAACCTCGCTGTTTGCGTAGTTGGTCATGCACTTAGTGTGTGTGTGTGTGTGTGTGTGTGTGTGTGTGTGTGTGTGTGTGTGTGTCAAAGCAGGAACGGAGTTATCATCGCTCAGGCTGGAGTGAATTTTACCATGATATTACATCCGGGACGTTTGCCTCAGTAGGTGGATGGATGTATGTTGGAGGCGTGCATGGCATCCGGATCGTCGTTCACCTATCACATTTTATAGTCTGTATTTTTACATGTTGTATGTACGATCCGTCGTTACTACTTCTGTGTTGAGAGGACATATTGTATTACGCATATATATTGCCTCGTCTCTCGTCCTATATATTTTTTCCTGTTTCAGGTTTACATTTATACATATATACATTAAGCTTGCATGGTACCTACTTACCGACCAGGCCTGCATGAGTAAATGAACACCTGGGTTGGCTGTCGGTCGGGAGTTCTTATCCAGGACTCGAACCTTTGTCCGTGAGAATTTTTGGGTTGTTGCTCTCACAGCCACAACAAGGAAGCTGATGTGTTACCATCACTGGGTCATCTGACGCTCAGCAGATGTCCTTTTTCAGGTCACTGAATATGGAAACTTAACGTAACGTTTGATTAATAATTTGTTTGATGATGTTTGGGTCTGGCGGGGAGTGGTAATGGTGGCAGGTAAGAGGGGGTGAGATAAGCACATCTTGCATTGACCTCCGCAGTCACGTTCACTGTGAGGTCCCTTGTGTGGGCGATGGGCACACCACTTGCAGGTTGGCTTTAATTTGACGATGACGGCTTTAATGATCCCGGCATTCGGTAGGGCAAAAGCCCAAATAAGCAGGTAATGATTACTTTTTTCATGTTTTTGTAAAGATCAGCAAATATTCTGGTGCAGCGCCGCTCAGTAGCTTGAAAATGTAATTCGCATTCCGCGCATGGTCTCTTTGTAGTCTCTGTATGTGTGTTGTTCCTGGGAACTTGATGCTACCTCGTCCTTTTGATGCGGTATGAAGGACGACTTCCCTGCACCTGTACCCCGCCCGAGGCAACCTCTGGTATGAGTCAAACCCTCCCTCACGTTAGACCGCCACGTCTGTTTGTCTAGGTCTTTGTCAGCGTCTGAGATTAGCTGGCGAGAGACCTATGATGTGCCTTAACCCGAACCTCTCGTCCTGTCATTGATATTGTCACTTCAGATGTGTCGTGTGTGTGTGTGTGTGTGTGTGTATGTATGTGTGTAATTACCTCTTGTGCAGTACGGGAAGTTCTGCACTGGTTGTACCCTGTCTTTTGATATCTCCGTGTTTGTGATTGTGATTGCATGTACCCTACGGGGAGGGAGTTCTACACTCATGGTGCCCTTATATTTTAAGCTTTCTTTTTTATGCAGGTTATCAGACTTCTGTAATACCGTCCTCAGTTTCATCACCGTGTGTGTGTGTGTGTGTGTATGTTGGATGGGGGAGGGGTAGCAACACTATATATGAGCACCTCATGGAGTTACCTGTAGATAACGTAGGTTGAGGAGAGAGTGTCGTTGGCTGGGGGTCATGGGATGTCGTAGATGGCAACCGATATGGTGGTCAGATGGATTGATGTCGACATTGGTGGAGCATTAAGACTGATCTCATCACGCCCACCGTTCCCTTCGGTTCCCCAGATGTGCACAGTTTTAAGAGCGAGAATTAATGCTGATTTGGTCTCATCCCGAAGTTCGCTTCTCTTCAAAGGGAGAGCATTAGACGGAGCTCGGCATGGTAGGCCCTCGAGACCTCCTTGCTGAGATTAGTTCATGTTACATCGGTGACAAGGATCAGAGAGAGAGAGAGAGAGAGAGAGAGAGAGAGAGAGAGAGAGAGAGAGAGAGAGAGAGAGAGAGAATGTTAATCCTATAAGCAGTCGTACCGATCGCTCGCACATGTAAAACTGACTGCCATAGACCCACTCTTTCGTGGAGAGGATGGTTTCAAGGTCTCCTATCGCAGAGCTCGGTCCCGGAACAGGATATCCTGCTTCTCATTGGATTTAACACCTTATGTCGTAAATTCTGAGGGTCTTGGAATGTAAATTGACTGCCGTCATCGAACCAGAAACATTTACACAGTCCGGGGCATCACGGGATCAAGATGGCAAAATTATACTTTTCCTTGGCTGATCGATGGCAGTCTTAGGATTACGGAAGCCTCGCGGAACAGAGAAAAACCTTAATGTAAATACTCTGAAACTTTACAGACACAGTAAACTAATGTAAACGTGGTGCCAGCTCACAAGATGCACGGGTTGGGAATAACTCCTACATTAAGAAGATTAATCTTCAACTCACTAACAAGCAAAGAGTTTTAAACCAGGTTTATTTCTGGTGCTTCCACTGGGGCAGAAATTTCAGTTTCACTGGGCATTTTACTTGCATGTTTACCATTTACATGTAATTCCACCGTTTGTCGTCATATCCTGACAAAAAATCACAGGTTCTCAAATGATACCATAGTAATTCGAAAGTCTCTCGTATGTAGATGACAACGCGAGACTCCGGGCATATATCGTCGGTCCACTGAAGGTAATGGTGTGTTACATTTGGAATGTGTCTCACTGAAGAAGCAGAAACCTTCAGGACACTATAGAGATGATCATGTCACGGCTGGTTGAGGTTGATGAGATCTTTGGAGTAATATTGTGAGACAGCATTGTTCTCAACAACGGATCGGTGGAGGCTGTAACCATTTCTTCTCACCTCTAACACCAGTGCACGTGGACTGATACGCTCACGGATTTTTTTGTATGGGGATTATCGTCCATTACGTTGGTTTCGAAGGTCTTCTGCCGGTAGAGTTCGGGCCGGAACAAGGTTTCCTGCTTTTCAGTGGATTCAAACAGGAAGGTCTGCTGCGTTTTTAATTTCGGCAGGAATAGTTTTATTATGCAGTTCATAAACTAGGCCCAAAAGCACTTCACATGTGTAAAGCTGAATCGTTTGCGTCAGCGCTTTCATGGTTACAGTTTAAGCGCTTTTGACCTGTTTCAGTCAATTTGATAATGACATTAACCATTGCGGGCAATAAGTTCCATTAACCAGAGTTTTTTCAAAAGTATTTTTTCGTAATTCAATCTTTTTCTCTTGTCTCGTAGGACTGGTGAAGCAGACAGCTTCCTCGACACGATCTTATCCGCCGCACGGATCTAGGTAGAGTTTCATGGTTTCAGTCTTCTCAGTAATCTAACCCTCTTCCTAGGGACTCCAGCAGCTCCAAGGCTGCTCCACACGTATTAGCAGGGACAGGACGGTCTCCTTTGAAGTGAGAAGTTCTTCCACGAAACTGTACTCTACTGAACTCTTAGTGTTAAAGTCTCGCTGAAGCTGACTTCTCATTTGCGGTTTAACCTCAAGCAGGCGGAGACCGGCAGCACACACACACACACACACAGAAGGGGGGGGGGGGGAATCGCCCCAGCGTTGGAGCCATATATCTCCGCCTGGGAGGATCAGTCTCTGTGTAGCAAGCGGAAGTGGCCAGGTCCTCACTGCTGTGGGTGGGTCAGGTCGCTGTCTGGCGTGGTTGTGTCCGCCTCTAAGCTGGCTGTGCTGTAGTTGATGTAGAACATATGAGCTGGGGAACACCGTGTCTTGATTACTGGGGGAACATTGGGTCTTATATTTGCATTAAAAGTGGCGTATCTCATTATTCTATACTGGTCATATTTAGGGAGAGAATGACGTACATTATAGTCCTTATGATTGCTTTCCTTTGATTCTCCTACCCGCGTTTTATCCCATATGGTTGTTGTCCATGATCGTATATATATTGTTACAGTAATGAAGGCCAGTCATTGAGGGAAGAAAGGTGTCAGATGACTAATCCTTCACCGTTGATATCTCGCCGGTCCTGCTGGTATTTGTGGCAGGAACGACTTTCTTCTGCATCTTCGTCGTTTCACACTATGCAATTTTTTTCACCTGTAGTGACACGCGAGGCAGGATTTTAGGTCTGGTGTGTACGGTCGTGGGACCAGGTTTTAATATGAATCACGCCAGACCCCTCAAGGCAGATTAATTACGTGCATTCCCCCTTCCGGTTACATTAATTACATAGTTTTATTAGTTTCGCTTCTCTTTCAATCATATGGAACTTAATTACTTTGGCATGTAATTATTTCAAAACAACTTAATTAATTTTTTTAAGATAGAGAACTTGGAGCGAACATGTTAACGTGATATGATATTATTGGTTGATGGTGTTTACTTAAGGGTTTTTCGTTACCCCACCCGCTTTCCAAAAAAAAAAAAAAAAAAAAAAAAAAAAAAAAAAAAAAAACCGCACATCATGGCTTGTATTAGATCTCTGGTCCGAGAGAGAGAGTTCTTTGTTAGTTTTGTATCATCCTTGACCAGGGGTTTTATGGTCATAATCATGATATGTAAGGCCTTGACCAGAGGCCTTGAGGAGACAAGTAGACGTGTGTGTGTGTGTGTGTGTGTGTGTGTGTATGTGTGTGTGTGTGTGTGAGCAGAGACTGGGGCGCTAGCATAGGCAGGAACATATGAGCGACCCTGTGAGTCCGGGCCTACCATCGTCTATACCACAATTCTTGGCCCTGATGCCCGTTGCCATACCTCCTCCATTCCCTGCACAGTACACCCGCCTCGGTCACGGCGCGCCGCTCTGCCAGGGCTTCCTTACGTGAGGCATTGGTTGACGATCCCCTTCACATAACGCTCGGATAACTTCCTGCTTTATATTATTCAAGTTGGCGTCCCATATCATTTTATCGGCGCCGTAGTCTCTCTTATCGAACCCCCTTCTCGCATGTCATGTTGTTTGCATGTTTACAGGTTAAAGTTTCTGTCTGACAGGTATTCAGCTACGCCTTCTCTTGCGTTTATATGTGCGGGCATCCTGTAACAGCACCGTATGCAAATGGATGTCGAAGTTAATCCAGTCTGGTTGTTTAGCGATGATGCTTTTGAATATTAATCCTGGTCCCTGCTGGCTGCATCGTGTCCTTCATTCACGGTGATTTAGGCCGGAGGTAAATGCAAATGTTAATTCCCAGCTGACGACTTGGCCACGTCGGAGGGTGGGAATCTGTCGAGACGGTGGGTTGCTGTCACGTCCCTCTGCTGACGAGGATTGCCGCCTCTGCCGACGTCCTCAGGTTTAATGTTCACAGGGAAGCGAACCTCATCCATCCACGACCCCTGGAAAGATTTCTGTTTCAGGAACTGCAGGGATTGCTGCTGGAATTTTCTTATTTTGAACTGAAAAAACAAAAAATAGAAATGCCTCGCATTTGTTGCCAGATTTTTCTTGTTTTACATTTCTGAGGAATTGTTGACGACATTTTCCATTTTCAGTCGAGGTAAAGTAGGGTAATATTATCACTAAGGAAAAAGTAGACATTTCTGTCATCTCGAAAAATCTTTAAGGTTCTCTATAAGATTAAGGACGGATAATCACCTGGGTTGGGTGTCGACCGACTGCGGCGCCCAAGATTCGTCCTTGTCCGTGCTCACTCATGGTCAGTAACGCTGACCACAACACCACGGAGGCGCCTGTATGTGTGTGTGTGTGTGTGTGTGTGTGTGTGTGTGTGTGTGTGTGTGTGTGTGTGTGAAGGTAGTGCTGTCGGCGGCGGCAGCAGTGGTAGGCTTGCTAAAAGGAAGGGCGACCGTGATGTGGCGGAAGGGAAGTGCAGGGCAAGGCCCCTGGGAGACAGACATACTTGGCTGGATGGGGAACGAAGGGATGGATGGAGGGGCAGAGCGGATAAAGATAGATAGATAGATAGATAGATAGAGAGAGAGAGAGAGAGAGAGAGAGAGAGAGAGAGAGAGAGAGAGAGAGAGAGAGAGAGAGAGAACTTACAAAATTCTGCTAAAGGGCAGGGCTAGCGAGTAGCGCTCGCAGCAGGGAAAAATATGTAGACTTACGAAGAATAGTGAGTCGTGTGAGTTACGTGTTGTGAGGTGTTATATGTGAGACGGAGAGATTGTGGTTTGTGGACTGGAAGCCAGCGACCCACGTGGAGGGAAGGCAGAAGGAAAACCTAACTACCTGGCAGCCACAGGAGTTGCACTCGACATCCACTAAAGTGCCAGTTCACTCCGCAGCTGTCACTAATCCTTCCGATACTCAGGCGGGTGGCTGCCTGCCACCTACCAGAGAGAGTGAGGCGAGGGTTGTGGAAGAGTAGCGGATTAACCGGTGATCAGCTGTGAAAGTCAACAGGTTGAATGCCACTCGAACAGCTAGTCTTATTTATCCTTATTTTGAAATCCCAGGAAATCCGGTAACAATAGGCTATAATTACTAAAGGCTGGAGATTAAGTGATAATATTAAATTTGAATCAAGTGTGATATATATATATATATATATATATATATATATATATATATATATATATATATATATATATATATATATATATATATTCTCCTACAGATGTACGTTGTGTTACCATAATAGGGTTTTTACGATGGTATGACCGTATAGTCTGTGTTACCATCTTTTAGCCTGGCTCAGTATCCCATTCGCTGGCCTCAGTCCCTCAGGAGTTGCATCCCGTGGTGGCCGCGTGTACGCACATCCTCTGCTGCGGTGCCTCCTTTACAGCCACCCACGTCCGCCCCCACACTGGGGAGACGTAAGCGACCGGCGGCGGGTCAGATTAACACCTGCCACGCACATCACCTCAGGATCAATAAGGCAGTAGTAACAAGGTGACACACACGCCCCACCACTTTACTTTAGCACCTCATACACACCTGCATCGTAACCTCACTCTACTAACTCCTACACACCATACACACACACACACACACACACACATATATATATATATATATATATATATATATATATATATATATATATATATATATATATATATATATATATGTCTCTTGGCATACGAGAGTCCTAAGCAAGAAAAGCTTTACGACACAGGCTTCAGTCAGTTCTCCCTCGGTATTGGCTTTCCTGCCTTACCTTACCTTTTCTTTCCTGAAAGGGGACTCCTGGTTTGACTGTATTGTCCTGCCTGCTGTATTATTCCCCCATACAGTACGTATACCACTGGGCCAGCCATGGCTGCAAAGATGCTCGATATTCCACAGTTTTTCTCATTTAATTACATTGGCAAACTTTCTGCTCCGGAGAATGAACACATAAAAAAAATTCCCTAGGACTCAGGATAGGCAGATTATGCAAATGATGCTAAGATTTCCGTCTTAAATATAACATTTGTATGTTCTGTTGTAATTGCATCCTAGGATATATGTATAAAGAATAAATGTGTTTAATAGGGTCGTGCATGATTCAGTGTTGATTATGAAAGGTAAGGTTAGGGAGAGAGAGAGAGAGAGAGAGAGAGAGAGAGAGAGAGAGAGAGAGAGAGAGAGAGAGAGAGGATGTGATTATTATTTATGATTAGGTATTACAAGAGTGTTACACGTGTGTGTGTGTGTGTGTGTGTGTGTGTGTGTGTGTGTGTGTGTGTGTGTGTGTGTGTGAGTGTGCTTCTCCTATATCCTCCATGCTCTGCTGGGAAAGTTCCCTTTAGGGTACATGAAAAAGATCTTCACTAAATAAATGAAAAGGGTATTCTTTCGTAACTTGGTTAGTGTTTTATACACTTTCTTTTACATCTGGGTTAACGGCTACCCCAGGCCGATACCATATGTGTTATTCATTTATTTGACCACATATACTTTTTTTTTGACGAGTTGTAGTTACCGACATGTTCCCTCATCAAGGACTGGTCTTGAAAAAGAAAAACGTGGTGAGAGACAAAAGTTGTAAAGACCTGAGAAGGTAAAGAGTAAGAGGTGGCGTGAGAGTTAGGATGATTTTATCATTTATGTAACGAAGTCGTTAAATCTAAGTTGGGATTTGATGTGTCAAACAGTAAGACTGTCCGTCTCGACACGGAGGGTGTGAGATGGTTCCGGGCATCACTTCAACACTCCAAAGTCTGGAGGGTATTACTTGCCAGGGCGGCTGCTCTACACTCTATCAATAAGTATTTGTTTCACCTTCCACATTTTATGGCTATAATCATCATACAGTATTTCAGAATGACGTCAATGTTCCACCCCGCTAAATCTGACTGGAAATAGATTGGCGAATAATGGATGTCATTATTGCACTAGAATATTAAATGGCTGAAATGCTTTGTGTTACAATAGTGTTGCGCCCTCGGGCACGATGGTGCGACTCCCGGGTACGAAGGATCGAAGCCTTGTGCTCAAGGATCGTGTTGTACCCTCGTGCTCAGTGGTACCGTTAATATGATTTGTTTGGCTATTAACATTTCATCATATCTGGACCCAGTCATTAGCACTTGTAATTCCCGTGGGAGGATCAGTGGGAGGCAGCCTTATATTGACTGATCCCTGATTCAGGACCACGTCAGCCTCATGTTAGCACGGCACTCTGTCAGCCAGTTAGTCAGGACCACGTCAGCCTCATGTTAGCACGGCACTCTGTCAGCCAGTTAGTCAGGACCAGTGTCAGCCTCATGTTAGCACGGCACTCTGTCAGCCAGTTAGTCAGGACCAGTGTCAGCCTCATGTTCCGTCAAGCTTGTTGCTCATCTCCCTCCTGCCTGTCCACTGCAGCCTCTCTCTGTGTATGTGTCTGGAGAGAACTGGGTTGTGGTGTATATATGTTTGTATGTATGTATATTGTGGTGTAGTGAGGTGTGTACTTGTGTATGACGGTGTTATATGTGATGATGATGTCAGATGCGTTTGGTGGTGAGGCTATGATAAGGGCTGGTCAAGGGATACCAGATATTTCTTGGGCTGAGTTAAATGTCATTTACGTCAGATATTAGGCTATTGTGAGTGCCCGTTGTTTGTTGTTGTTTTTCGTGCGCAGATGGCTATAAGTCAGGCAGGTTCATCATGGTAGTGGGAGTCAGTGTTGGTGACCCAAGCGAGGGTATGGATTACCAGAGTGGGTGTTTGTATGAATGGATAGAGCGTATATAATGTTGATAGTTTGTTGATTGCATCACTATGGTGATGCGAGTATAGATTGCCGTGTTTTTGTGATGGGATGTCTACGATTGATTGATAATGGTGTGTGATGCACGAGACGTTTCTCGTGTTCAAGCTAGGTTAAGGTTGCTGTAGGGTAGGGTTGTCGTATGTCGTGGTTGGAAGGTGAAGGCAAGAGGATATACATGGCCTGGTAGGGGAGGTTATAAGGGACGTCATATGTCCCCTGATTAGCCTGGATTAACAGTGTAGTGATAACGGTAATTATGGGAATTATCGTATGTAGATGGGTGAATAATGCATGCGCTGACGTAGTTGGTGACTTTGGTGATTCTGGAATGGTCTGGTGGCGTTAGTGATAGTGAATAGGGCGTGCGCGTGTGGTGTGTGTGTGTGTGTGTGTGTGTGTGTATGTATGTGTGTGTGTGTGTGTGTGCCACCCTCCGCGCCTGCTGCTGCTGCTGCTGTTGGTGGTGGTGCTGGTGTTGGCGGCCAGTCCGCCCTCAACCCCCGAGCGTGGCGTACCCCAGGCACGCTACCAGCCGTGGCACCGGTGCTTCCCCTGTCATCATTCCTCTCCTTGCGTCACCACGCGCGCCTCCGACACCACCCACGGATCGGGGCCGTACCGCCAGCCGCCCCCTTCCCCGACCGGCTCGTCCATGGTGATTATGTGCCCGGGAAATACCCTTCTTACCCTCAGCTTTGGGATGTGATTAACTGCAATTATGTTGATGAGCTGCGGGAAAGTAATGCTCCCAGTTGAGAGTGAAGGAATGATGAGTTTATACGAGGAAGAAACCTTGATAAGTCGACGTAAAGAACGAGGTCATGTGCTGTGAACTGTGTGTAACAGAAGTAACCAGTTCTGGGTATCAGTACTGTGCTAGTGGTCACATTGTTGGTGGTAATGGTGATGAAATCAAGCATGAAGGGCCGAGCAGTGAAGACTTGCGTGCCTGTCTCTGGCCAGTGTCCGGCCAGAGGTTACTTTCCTCCCCGCGGGGCGCTCACGTACGGGAGTGCTGACGCCCCGTCTCGCCCTAACCTGTAGAGAGTGTCTCATATGATGCTGGTGGAAGGCATGGCAGTGGGAGATGAGGAGGTGGAGGGAGGCCGACGTCTAGATGACGTGTAGGTGTGTGAAGGGCGTCGCTTGTCGCTCCCCGCCATCATTTCCCACCACTCGCTGCACTCACCTTCTCCGTCTCCATAACACTTTATCTTAAGCTGTTTGATGGTGGTGACTGTCGTCACGTCTGTGATGATGGAGGAAATCCGCTCCTGTGTGTGTAGGTTTGTGTGTGGTAGATAGACGGGTGGGTGGGTGGGTAGGTGGGAAGGTAGATGCGGGTGCCGTCCACGACGCATGTCGCTCCTTGGTCGACCTAGTCACCCGGGCTAGGCTTCCACACCACTACCAATCCAACCAGTTTGTCAGGAGGCTAATGTTTCTACACCAGGGATGCGTATGGGCCTGATACCATCATCAGGAGGTGCACCTCAGTACCTCACCGCCTCCTGACGAAGACATGGATTCTGAAAGTGTCTCCTTTTTACTTCTTGGTCCTAGATCACTATCCCCCTTCCCCCCGATCCTCTGTGGTAGCTTGTCTCAGTCCACACAAGCATAATAACCTCCACTTTGACCGATTTTGTACGGTGGGAAGTTGGCGTGGGTGTGTGGCGTAGGAGCCACAATCAGGCCTTCCTCGTCCGCGCGACAGGTGGTGTAAACCTTAGTATTATAGTGATGGTTTGATGCTCAGCATTAATCATTCTTTTCATAGTTTCTTTCGATTATTTTGTAAATGTTCATATATATATATATATATATATATATATATATATATATATATATATATATATATATATATATATTATATATATATATGTATAGATATATAGATAGTGCATATGAACGCACACTTTCATAGGGCACTTAATGCCCTCCAATTGCAAGGATTCGAAGCTCGTTTCCAGCTATCATGGGAATGGAACAAGGTTCGATTGCTGTTGGAGGGCAGTATGTGATATATATATATATATATATATATATATATATATATATATATATATATATCACTTTGATTCAGTAAGAAAATTGCACTTCAGTACTTGTAGTTTGTAGTGTTGTACACTGAAAATACCTTTAGTGTTCAACTCTGATATTTATTGTGAGACTTAGTTTTACACAGTTTGAAGAGTTGCAGAAGAGAGAGACAATCCGTATTTGAACGTGTCTATATCGTCATGCTCTTATATCGTGTTAAATCTCGTAGTAATATATTGATAACTGAGGATGATGGTATATCAGCATTATTTTGCACGTGCGATTCGCTTAGTGTGATTGGTATTAATTATGACATAAACTTGCGGAATGATGCCATGAATAGCGTCATGATGATATTGATAGGTTCCTCATTTACAGTAACATCGTTGGAATGTGTTGACCCGTGTGATGATATAGTACAGGATTGGCGGCACAATACAATATTCGTGTGTGTATGACAGTACTCAAATGGCACCAGTCATCAGACTTGGGTCCCTGTTCCCTGGCGTGATGATTTACTACTTTTAAGTCATGAATTCGTATATGACAGTGTTCATGACACCAGGGGCAAGACTCCCACTTTTTCTCATCTCATCCCTCCCGTACATCTTACTTCTTACTTTCATTTTTTTATGTTGGTCGGAGACAGTTGTATGTAGGCGTGTCTCACTACCACTCTATCCCCGATGCAGGTATTACTTTAGACGCCGTTTATATTTAGGATGAGGATCTTGAAGCGGGTTTATTTTTACCCATACAACTCATATGGCGGCTTCCAGGTGCTTGGTCGGACCAGCGACCCAACCCAGCAGCTGTGGGCCTAGCCCGGGCTTGTGAGGGTAGGAGACCTCCGAAGACTTCACCAGGTATTCACCAGTTACGACATGAATAAAGCCAAAGTCAAGCCACTATCTCAGATTACCGAAGCTTAATAACAAAGCTGTTGAGGGCGAAGAAAGACCCCAACACATTGGTCGTGTTCTGCAATCGTGGGGTAGGTCAGTGAACTCTGGAAAGGGATTGGGGTTGGGTGTATGGTAATATGCCTTGATTGCACTTGTGAGGGTGAGGTAATTACGTGTGTTCCGCCAGTTAGGTGAGTAAAGGATCTTGAAGATGTTTCGCAAGGTGTTGGAAATGTCCTGAAAATACGTCTGGTATACAAGCAATCTTGAGATGCGTGGTTCACGTGTGATGTTTGGTGCTGTACTTACTGTGGGTTTTACTCCTTTTGACGGTAAGACCCTTAAGCACGACGGTACGACCCATGAGCACGACGGTGCGACCTTTAGGTATCATGCCATGTGTTCTTACCTGACCCTTAAAAGGGTTTTCTTGAAGCTCGGGCCCTGATACACAGGGTTGTACCAGCGTGCTGTGGCTCACACCGTTGTGTCCAGTGGGTCGTACCATCGTGGTCAAGGGGTCCAACCATCATGATCAAAGTGTTAACCGTAAGTTTGTAAAGGCAACCTTTTCTTAGGTAATCTATCGAGCTGTAGTTACAGATGTAGGTAAATTGTCAGCCAGTGATAAACGTATTGTTTAGCTTCTTTAGAAGACCAATTCCGTCATTTTACAATTGTGTGCAAACTTGTGGTAACGTAGATGATAAATTAGGTGTAAATATACTCCAGCAATATTCCTCTGATAGGAAAGGTAAGATAGTTAACGTTGTCCACGCTTAAAGGGTAAGGCTTCTCTATTTTCTAGCGCACCTCATAAAATTGTAGCGGTCTTTGCCTTTCGTAGGAAGTGGGTGGAACAAGGAGACGTTAGGGAATGACTCCGGCTGACTGTGGAGGCCCGGTTTGAACGTTAAATGTTCCAGCAGTGTATAGGAGCAGGTGTTTACTTAGGCAAGTTGCTACTGAAAGGAAGGTAAGGTGGGTAGATTGTAAGCTGTTTGTTGAAAGACTCTCTCCACGACACACACACCCCGTCGTCCTTGTCATATCTCGAAGTGCGTGCGTCTCGCGTCACCGCCGTCGGTGGAAACATTAGACGCAAACGTTTCTTGCTGATCTTCAGGCGTCGCAGACGTACTCTGTGGTCCACATGTCCCTGGGTCATTTTCACCTTATGTGCGACCGTATAACCCGTGAACAAGACGGCACGACCCTTCTACACGACAGTATGACCCTTAAGTATGATAACCTGGCCTTTAACTGAACTCTTCAAGGTTAGGATTTGATCCTGGAACATCGAACGGTTCGATACTTGATCACGACGGGACTCAGGGGTTCGTGCCTTTGTGCTGAATGGTCTTACGGTCGTGGTCAAGAGGTGTAGATTCCTAACCCTGTTGGTCTCCTCTCTCCTCTCTCTCTCTCCCGGACTCTGGGGCCATGAACCTGCGGAGCTTGTAGTGTGTATGATCTGGATGGATGAAGGTGATAGCGGTAACGCTCATTACTCTTGGTGGCACACATCCTCGCTAGCCAGCCAGTCAGCCAGCCAGCCATGACTCTCGCCTTCCTCTGATACCTGCTGGGGGAATTAAGTCCTGCGGGGAGGACTTACTTCGCCAGTTAAGACCCGGTGGATATTTAATCTGTCGGTTAATGAAATACCATCTTCGGGGATGATATACCGGGTGTTTGTCAATAAGGCCTTGGTGGCTTATGAATAATGTCGTATGAATAGTGATTACGGTCGTTGGTTAAGGTAGTGAGGTCTTTAATGGCCTGCGTGTGTGAGCCGAGGTGGTTCATTATAGTCTCAAGGGTTGGTTATCACATGTTTAGGATGGTGAAGACCGGGTGTTCAGTGCTTCGGGGTACGTGTTCCTAAGCTTGCCTTACCGTAACTTACCCTTCGTAAGGGAAGGTGTCGATGTAGCCAGTAAATTTTTCCTGAGAGCGAATTAGGTATCGATAATACGATTCCAGGCATCGGGTTGATGAATCGGGTTCCCGGGATCTAGGGCTGGATTTCTTAATTTGATAAAGGAAGTCTCAGTCTCCAATTGGTTAATTTGTCAAGTTTCTCCGTTATATACTGCAGAAAAACAGTTGTATTACTGTTCGATACAGTGACTGTGGAATTACTCTTCCTTTATATGGTTCTAAAGAGATAAAATAATCAGATCTTGTAAACTTTCCTCATCGTCTCTCTCCCTCTCATCATGTCGGTTCCTTAGCGATTCCACTGTCATTTCGTCGCCACTCCATACCCAGACTGGAGCATTACGTGATGCCCCTCCTCCCCACGGTTACCATAGCTAATGTTTCCAATATCCCAGCGGCTGTACGGGATACGAGATCCAATATAGGGGAGTTCCCATGACAGTAATGGGTTGGGTAATAAGTTTGCACTGGAAGTGTTCCCTTTGTGCAATACGTTGGATAAGGATACTTATGTTTGTGAAAGTCCCAATTCCAACCCCCTATGCAGTACAGGGACGAGCCTTACACTAGTGGGGCACCATGTCTTGTATTTTCTTTACCGCAGTAAAATTCGTGGTTAAGAATAAAGAATCGTACGAGGAAGATGTTATGTGTAAGACGGAGAGTTTGTATTTGTGGATTGAATGCCAGCGACGTGTATGTATTTGAGGCAGAAAGGAAAGACAGTAAAATGAGCCCAAGAGAGAAGCTTGACAGTGTGTGTGTGTGTGTGTGTGTGTGTGTGTGTGTGTGTGTGTGTGTGTGAGTGTTTTAGGAATATAAAACATGGATGTTTCGTAAGCCGAACCATCTTCTCTCAGCTATGAGGAAATACATAGACATCCTTGATGGAAGCATCTTGTGTCCATGTTTGGGCAGGGAGGCCATCATGGTGTTTGTACTAGTGTGTAAATGTCCTTTTGTTACCCCTGGCTCGTGGATCTGTGTGAGTTTGGTACAGATTTATTTCAAGGTTGACCTCATAGCTCTGAAAACTTTGAGTCATGGGCTATACATGTACAAGTTTATATTTGTTTATATATATATTTTTTTTTTTGGGGGGGGGGGTTGAGGTTAGGGCATGAAAGGTATTATCGTCAGAGGAAACAGGATTAATGAAATCATTGAGATTCAAGTTCGCCTGGGCGGCGCATCGTTGGGCGTCCTCATCTGGGGATGGGTCGGGCCCACGGTTCTGTCAGACGTGGGTCATTAGGGCATGTTGTTTGGGCGATCGTGGGCAACATGCTGGTGAGGGCTGGAGCTCTGGTGAATAGGATCCGCCGAGGTCTGGAGAGGCACACCGGGAATCATGCACATTGAATCCGTATTATTTGAGTGTCGGGTCACCACGGCGTATTATAACAACCCGCAAGGTTCCTGCCTCCTCCTGCTGGGTTCTGTAATAGATTTTTAGTTCTGCAGTATTTTATGGTCGGTGGTTTTAAAAACATATGTATAATGATTCGTATGTATAATTATGGCGTATAGTTAACTGGAATGGAAGACCCACGTGAATAAAGAAATATACCTTGTATCAACAGCCCTTCAGAATGCTGAAGCTCCTCAGTGCATCATTACCAAGTTGGGTGATTCCTGTCAGATTAAACTTACTGGACAAGTTGAGCAGTGTGTCTCCCCCGTGCTGGCTTGTGTCGACTTAATATTATGCTGCTTCTCGAGGTTAAGTCTCCTTCATATGTGTTGCTCGATACCACTCACGGACGACCACACGACTGCATGTGTGGTGGTTGTGTTTGGGTTCACCTGGAGTCTGTGTCTGGTGAGGGTGAGCTCCTCTGCATTGCTTGTATGTACGTGGAGTGTTGAGGATCGCATGTCCCAGGTTACAATGTAGCTGATTGGTCTCTCTTCCTCTCTCTTACGGCCGGGTGGGGATGGGCTCTCCTGTGTTGGTGGTACCTTTCGGTTTCCGATACTTGAACACTGGGGAATGCCAGCCTCCTCCTCCTCATCCTCCTCCTTTCTTTTTCTTCTTCTAATGTTGGTTTTCTGTTGACTTACCACTGTTTTATAAAGGTACATAACTCAGTATATATATATATATATATATATATATATATATATATATATATATATATATATATATATATATATATATATATATATATATCCCAAACATTAGCTAGGATAGAAAGGATTAGTGACGCTGCGTAGTGAGCCAGCACTTCATTGGCTGTCAAGGTTCATTCCTTTGACCCAGCTAATTGTCATTTCTTTTTGCCTCACCCACACGTAGTGTGACACACTTGACAGCTAGTAACTCACACGAGTCGTTCTTGTTAACCCTTGGCCTCTCCGGGTGGTGATGAGCGCTACGTAGTAGCTCCGCCGTTTGGTAGAATTTCATTGTGTGTGAGAAATAAGTATGCAAGTATGCAATTACTAGTAAGAACTGTTCACTTTGAGGTACTAGTAGGTAGGTACCGTCATCTTGGTACCATCCTGTGTCGCTCCCAGAGACGTCTCTACAACTTTTACAACCCTGCGGACTCTCCTCCCCAGGCCATTTGCAGTAGCTAAATGAGGGACTCTTAGTGGCACTTTGTATTCAGCCGACCTCACCACTCCCACAGCTACGAGGATTTAGTGCCTACTTGGGACACGAAGTTCATCCTTTCTTCCCATCCGGTCTCCTACGAGATGTTAAACTTAGTCTCAAGTTTAGATAAGTTCTTAAAGATTGGGTCATTTTTTTAGGTTGGAGTCGGGTGGGCCTGGTCCTTGAAGTAGTTGACTGAAGCTCTGGGTGAATTTTGTACGTTCTTTGTAGGTATCGCTACGTTGTATCTGGTTAAGCGGATAAATGGTGTGAAGGTGTAAGTGAATGTTTTTTGAAGGTTTGAATATGTGAATTTTGTTTGAATATGGAGGGATGTGGGAGGTGTTTGTGGATGTAAGATAGCTGTCTGTTATGTGATCACTCTTCCGAGTACTTAAGAGCCTAGGAGGAATCTTTCTCCCTAGTACTGAAGAGCCAAGGAGGAGAGTTCTCATCATTATTGCTGTTATCTTTTTGGTATCGTATCGTTGTTGTTATCCTATTGTCATTGTTGCTGTTATTTTTTCTTCGTTATCCTTCCTCGCAGAGTTTATGAACATTTATCCTCCTTGCCCACCCACCAGAGTCTTGCGGGGTTCAGTCATGGCGATGATAAGATAACTTGTCCTTGGCGATCTTATCTCCCTCATCCTCTCCGTCTTTAAGGCTGTAACATCTTCGAGGCGGCGAATTCATTGCCCTAGTTACAGATAACCTGGTTATGGATCGTCTGGCCTCCTGTTGTCCGTCCTTCTGTGTGTGTGTGTGTGTGTGTGTGTGTGTGTGTGTGTGTGTGTGTGTGTGTGTGTGTGTAGCAGAAGTTTCATTGAGACTGGTTAGAAAGGTTATCATTGGTCATTGTTTTGCTGACTTGTGCACGCACCTATCGTATTTTTATAATTGTTACCAATGTTTGTGTGTATTAGCGTGGTATATGCATATGCGTGTGTGTGTGTGTGTGTGTGTGTGTGTGTGTGTGTGTATGCACGTGTATAATTTTTTTTTGTTTGTGTGTGTGTTTGCATGCAAGCGTTGGTTTCCATACTTGCATGCGTGTATGCTTGCGTTTGTGTTTTGTGTGTACAAATGTACACATTTTACTGCCTTTGAATGCATTTTATTGTATGAGAAATGTCCAAATTGTATGGTAAAGTGAGGGTAAAACAACATGGGTCTCTTATGATAAAGGATCGGAAAAGTATGAGAATTTTCCCTTCGACGAGAGAGTAATGACGGGAAGATGTTATCAGACTCAGCCGCTCAGGTGTTGTGGAAAATGAAGGTTGTCACCACCTGTGTGATGTGGTGAGGTGTGGTTATGGTGCACTGCTTGGTGATGATGATGCCGGACACATGTTGCTGGTCAATCAACTTTTTCCTGTGCTGTGATGATTGAACTCTGGCCTGGGGAAGGAATGTAAGAGGTGATGATATAGTCTCGACGGGGTATCGCTGAATGGTGACTCTCGCTGCTAATTGTGACGACGTATGTCATTATCGTCTTGTCATTGGGTGAGTCACTGACTGACGATAGGTCCAGCAGTCCGTCGTTAAACGACCATTGTGCATCATGATGTGACGATGGGTGGTTATTGTCTCGCTGATGGGTGCGCCATTAAGGGAGGATAGTCCCTATATGTGTGTCGGGATATGATCATTTTCCACTTGCGTGGTGTGAGGATAGGTGGTTATTGTGTGCAGGGTCTGTCGCTGGTCGGACATTGTAGCTGTAGTGTATCAGTAGATGACCATTCCCTGGTCGCCTCTGCTGTGGTGATGTGTGGTCACTGCCTTCCACCTGGACAACAAATGCAACAAGTACTTCTATTTTTTAGAATATATGTGTCTTTTTGATTTCTTCGGATGAGGGCTTTATATATATATATATATATATATATATATATATATATATATATATATATATATATATATATATATATATATATATACACGATAGCGTGAGGAGATATATGATTTGAATAACCTTGTTTCACCTTGTTCCCCTGGTTCCCCTGGAGCCTTCATGTTTCCCTCTGGTCTCGGTGTCTGCCAAGTCAACTCTGATCCTCTCCACTCGGCCCAGGTCAAGTGTGCTAAGTCTGTTGACATTCGTTTTCGCAGCGCGTCCCCTTAACCCCCTTGAACATGATGGTGCAACCCTTGGGTCGCACATAGTGGATATCGGTGCTTGAAGGAAAAAGAAATGTAGAAAAAGGGCTACCCTATCCCCTGTACCCCATCCGACAGGTTTTGGGAAGAAGCACTGCTCCATACTCTAATACACCATCACCTGTCATTAGAGATCCCTCGTCCCCGAGTTGCATTTCGGCATCACTGCAGTATCGATCCTGTCCAAGTCGGTCTCACCGGCTGAAAGAACAGCCCCATCCCAACCGTTGTGAATAACTTGTAATGTTCGTATAAAGATTGTATGTTTGACACCTCTACCCGTCGTGGTAACCCTAGTGTCTTTATTGTATACGTTCTCTCGATGTTTTTAGCTGCATCCTGTATGCATTAAACTGGAAATTGCTGTAATTGCAAGTATTATTATTATGATAATGATGTTAATTATTATTATTGTTAAGAATACGTCTAGACATTATAGAACACTCATACTAGCTATATACACATTCAATCGTAACGGCAGCTTTGTCTGTATGTGTTTGAGACATGGATCGTGAATCACCTCTCTCTCTCCTCCAGCACCCATTCACCAGTAGGCAGCGTTATTGGTTCCTCTGGTCGTGTCCCCACCAGGAGACCCTTCTTCTGGTCGTGTCCCCAACTTGCCGTACCTTATGTCAAGAGCTAAGGTAAACAGGAGAGTTGCTGAAGGATATACGGTCTGCAGATTAATTGGTAGGCAGAACAGTAGTAGGTGCGCAAAGGTTTATGGACAGTCCAAACAAAACAAGAAAGGAGCATTGTTCGAAGGTAAACATGAGGATTTCAGGAGGAAGATGAGGACCGATCTGCATCCCGTATGTAAGGGTATATAACAACAGGGGAAGAAGTTCAGTCTCTTGGGCGTCATGATCACTGGGGATGGAACATGTGGAGCAGTTATCATATCAAAGACCGGGATGGTAAAGGATCCTTCACAGAGGTATGATACCACTGTGTCCTGACATCAACTTTCAGGACACGCGAAATTGCGATTAGAAAGTGAACAAAGATCTTTCACAGCCTACAGTGATGCTGCGAAGAAACAGAACTTCTGGAAACGACTGGAAATACTGAGTCTGTACTTCCTCGTGCGCAGACGGCAGAGCTGTGTCATACTTTACACTTGGCGAATCCAGGAAGCCATGATTCCCAGCTTACACTCGGAAGTAGTTCCCATTGGCACGGCAAGCATATAAGACTGGAAGATGTTGCCAGTGAAATCAGGAGGGGGCAATAAACACAAAACATCCTGAACAGCCGAGGCCGTAGACCGCTCAAGACATCGCCTGCAACCACAAGGAACACTCCTGGGTGTACGGTGGAGAAATCAGAAGGCGCTTGTTGAGTACTTCCAGAGTATACCAGGCTGTGTTGGTTTACGGAGCAGCACAGGAGCTTTACCTCAGGGCAGACGGCCTCCGAAGATCAGCGTGTTATGTTCATGAGGGAATGAGTTCCTAAAGAAAAGATTGCGAGTGAATACATGAGGGTGGTGTAGCTCTGTACTGGTCCCATTCGCGAACTCCAGAGGAAAGAAGACATTGATCGGTGAGAAGCCTTTGAGGTGTGGACGTGGAGGAAAAAGGAGATTGTGAGTCGCGGAGGACAAGAAAAAAAGTGATGAAGAAATTCTGGCGGCCGTAGGGAAAGAGAGAAAGCTGGTGGCGGTGATCATGGCGAGGAAGAAGAATTGGGTAGGACGTTTTCTTCGAGGAGATGGACTGCCGAAAGACGTGATTCAAGGAAGGATGGAAAAGGGAATGGTCGAGGGGGGGATACCGAGGAGCGGAGTCGGGACGGAATTGAAAGAAAAGTTGTTTGGCCGAGAAGAGTCTGAGATCGAAGAGCCGAGAGCACTGGAGAAGACTGTACCTCGTGGTATGTGCGGGGAGGCAGAGAATTGACCAGTTGTTTCATGATGTGTTGTTAGTATTGTTAAACCCCTCTCCCACCACCACCACCACTACCACACACACACGTTACTACATCGTTTGCACTAACGTACTCGCCAGATGACGGTCACAGTTTGAGTTCCCATAACGGCAAAGATTGATGCGCCGTGTGTAGGTCACGAGACAGTTTTACTGCAGCCCTCCAGCGTATAAATTGATTTTTCAACTTTTATGGGCGTGGTTAAAGGTCCGGTCATCAAACGCAAGGGTCGTACCGTCGTGCTCAAGAGGTTAAATGGACTGCACAGGAATTTTCGCCATGTTTGGATCTTGTGACCTGCATACATGTTGCGGAACTGCACACCATCGCTTCCCTCACGTCTGCGCGTATTATCACTTGTACAATACACGTGAGGCACATAATCTGTCTTGCCGTCCGGTGTTTTACGTAGGAGCTAATTACCGTACGTATTCCTTCATGTGTGTGTATGTGTGTGTGTGTGTGTGTGTGTGTGAGCAGATGGTTGTCTTCCCCTCCTCTTCATTCGCTACACCGAACTTGCATCACCAGAGGCATTTGGGGATAGTTCCTGTGGCGCTAGAACTCGGAGTTTAACCCTCTGGCGGAAGCTCCTCAATTGGTCATCGACATGGATCCCTTTGGCGTTGCTGGGGCCCAAAGGAGCAGGACCTATTTGGGTGTGATATGAATTCATGCAAGCCCAGCTAGGTTTTAGCTCAGAGCTACGAATGTCGCACGGCTGTGTGTGTTTCTGTATTGCTTTTAAAAGTACTTTCTTGCTTGATATTCAAGTCTTTGAGAAGTCTTCAGGACTTGCTTGGCGATCCAGTCCCGGAGTTCATGCTCTTCAATCCCTCAAGCATGATGGAACAAAACTTTAGACACGATGGTAAGACCCTTGACCTGACCCATTAATGGACAGGTCAGAGGTTGCGCTATCATTCCTCAAGGGTCGTCTCTTCGTGCTCAAAGGGGTAAACGATCAGCTTCGTGATTTTTTTTTTTCGTGAAACTCGGGTTCAGTATGTGTGACCTTGTTGTGCATTTAGATCATCATCTGCACCATGTGGGCGGGAGTGCTGGCCTTAGTCATGATCGCCAGCAAGATGTGACTGGCCGCCGCCCGCGGGACTTATCTATACGTGCTCCAGAATGACCAACGAGTCCTCAATACCGGCGTGATCTGGGGAATCCTGCCCGGCTGAAGCTCTGCGACGGTGAACGTAGAATAAGTACGAAACAAGAAGCCCCGTGTCCCGCAAGTGTTGTGCTCCAGGCTTAACGCTGTCAGATGGCGCCACATGTTGGCTATGGCCCTGTAAGACGAACCCCTTCCATCCCCTGGTAATGTACGGATCCTCCCACAACATTTGTCAGGTTTGGGGTAGTCATTCCCGGGTGTCTTCAGGGCACACAGTGCGCAAGTGTCCCAGCTTTATGGGTAATAGGAGGGTAGTTGTGTCCTCTGGTTATGATTGGTTGTAATGGGTATATCTCACAAACACACCAAAGGACCATGTCGCTAATGTCTCTCGTATGTATGAGCCAGTATCCTGGCTGCATGTCAGCAGTAGTCCTGACATATGCTCACTGTATAAATCATGATGTTGATAATGATAATAATAATAATAATAATAATAATAATAATGATAATAATGATAATGATCATAATGATGATAATTATATTTCTGGTGATTTTACATATGACTCTATTGCATCTCGGCCAAGAAATGTGAAAATAGTGACTCACTTCTGTCAAAAAGAAAACAAAATAAAGATGAAAACTGAACACAGACATTCTTTATATACATGCGCCTTCCAGAATGGAGATGGATCTCCTCCAGCGTCTCGCAGAGGATCCAGAAATTTCCTCAGTCTGAAGAACGCGTGGGATGCTGGGGCTGTGAAATACTGAATTGAAAATTGCTTCATTGATGTCGTCACAGGCAGCAGCGTGAATGCATCGGATCGCTTCCTTCAAATAGGCAGCGTCATTCGGGTTGGTAGCCTGTAACCTTAGGAGGATTACTTCTTCCCATGCTTTCTGGAGGTGGACGAGCGCCGTAACATGCTTGCTGGAAAAGGAGGAACTCTGTTTTTCTTGAAAAGGGGCGAACTCTTACCATACTTCTGAAAAGGACGAAGTCTCACCTTGCTTTTAAAAGAGAATGAACTCTTCATGCTTCTGGAAATATAGGAATGCCTACCATGCTTGCTGGAAAAGTGAACCCTTTTCATGCTTGCTGGAAAAAGAGGAACTCCTTTCATGCTTGCCGAAAAAATGTGAAATTCCATGCTTGCCGAAAATGAGTGAACTACTTCCATGCCTGCTGGAACACTGCCTGGAACTGAATAGATCTTCATCTCTGCTTAGAAATTTTACTGGCTTCCCTCCATCATCCATTTCCTTCAGAAGGAACATGGCTTCCCTATTTCCATGGAATTTAAGGTAGTTTCACTGGATAGGACTGCGGGGTAGCCATTATGGATCTTCGAGACGTAACGTCTTAGCTTTGAGTATGATGCTTGAACTCCGTTGCCGACACCCTGTGGGAGGGTGAGACGACTTACTGCTGTTTAACCTTCCTGTGCACGATAGTGCGACCCTTGGGCACGGCGGTAAGACCCTTTGGAATGATGTGCTGGCCTCCAACCTGACGCTGAGGGGTCAGGTCGGGGGCCAGGCATATTATAACCAAGGATCTTATCGTCGTACTCATGTTCGTACCGTTGTGCTCAAAGATCGTACCGTCTTGCTGAGGGGGAGGGTTGATATAGATGTCCAGTATTAGTGGAGTTTAGTTGTGCCCAGGAACACACAAGTAACACGTCGTGTGCTTACCTCACAAACAATTGAGCTTCGCTTTCATTGGGATTATTTTTACGAGGGAGTTGTTATTGGCTGTCTGACCGTACGAGGAAAACTGGTGTATTGGGTGGAAACAGAGTCCTCCTGTTGCTGCACCGCAGTAGTGGTGATGTGTTGGTGGTGGTTGCTGCTGTTGGTGGTGGTGATGCTGCTGCTGCATCTTTAATGATGGCGATGATGAGGTTGCGGTGTATGTAGCGACGGTGACATGATGAAGGAGTGTCTGCTGTTTGTTCCCTCTGCTTCCTAGGTATTGATGGTGTTCCTTCTTGTGTTGCTTGGTGATGATGATGGTGTTGCTTCTTGTTCCTTCTGGGGTGCTTATTACGGTAATAGTACCATTAGTGTTTTTGGTGTTGATGAAGGTGTTGATTGTTGATGTGACCAGCGGCAGTTTTATTCTGTTCTCGGAGGTCGTAAAAGTAAACAACCGGGGAAGCCTGTGAACACACATACTGGGATGCTGGGAGTCAAGGTTACCGTATAAGATATTCTCTTGACGTCTGTTGAAATATATTGGTCTGACGTTACGTAACACGTGCCATAAATCAAGGGATGGGGGAGGGGATGCGCCGAGCTGTGCAGCTCTAGTGGGAGGGAAGTGGGAAGGAGGAGGAAGACAGACGGGCAGGTTTGTCGTCGCATTAGGAAGGTTAGGAGGAAGGTAAGCTATAACTGGGCTAAGGTTAGTTATGTCAGGGTGTCAAGGCTTCCAAATATGCTGGTATGTGTACAATGATATGTAGATAATATGTATTTGTGCGCGCGTAAGTATACCAGTAGTATGTGTCATGATCTGCTGTGTATATGGTGAAGGCATCATCATCATCTGTATTTGCATAAATGGTCAGATACACGCATGTTTGTGTAATTGGTGGTTGCATAGTTTAGTACCAGTTTATGGCGGTGAAGATAGTACGCATCAGCACAGTGTGTTGAGCCATAGCACATTTTATATAAGTGTGCGGAGCAGCAGGAGGGACACTGTACTTCATGTTTCTGTGTTGTTGGCTCGGGACTGTGTAGCAGGGTGTACTTACTGTGTCTTGAGTACTTAGGTGGTGAGAGTGTTTAGAGATGCATTAGATGTTTCAGTGTACTAGGGTGGAGAGAGAGAGAGAGAGAGAGAGAGAGAGAGAGAGAGAGAGAGAGAGAGAGAGAGAGAGAGAGAGAGAGAGAGTTTACTGCAGGACTGCTGTGTCGTTACAAAAGTGGCGTTTGTCTAAGTGGACCGCATTTATCCGTAAGAAGTGCAGCATCCATTAGGTCTAGGTCCATTAGCCGGATGTAATAGCAGGCCGGAGGCATGCCAAGTGTTGGCTACTGCTGCTAGGATCTACGTAGTTTTACCCTTATTTAATCAGTTATTTACGGGCGCTATATGAATACTTGAGTGCATAGAATTATGCAGATATTGATAAACAGTTTACTCTACAGAGGTAGACTGAGGTCTTCATGTTGGCAGTACATGGACACATAGACTCTACAGGGTTGGTGAGGACCTTTGTGTAAGGACAGTCATGGTTACTGGCTTACGTCTGGCCTCCTGTGTTATGCTAGGTGGCCACGGTGGTTTGTATCAATCATAGCCTGAACTCGGACATCCGTCAGCCGTGATGGTTAAAAGTATATCTAACACGTCAGCCAAACAACAGTTAACGTAGCGCTATGTAGGCGTCACAGAATCCAGAAGAAATGACGAAGCTTTTCAGACAGGAACTGTGGTGAAACAGGAGCAGTGGTCGACTCTGCTTCGTTAGTTTTAAACCTTCACTAAGATGTTAGGAAGTGCGGCACACCTGCGTACTGCAACTTCAGTCTTGTTGGTAATTTATCATGTATAGAAGATTCATTCTGCGTTCACGTTTCTCTATTCAACAGTGTCCCTAACGACGTCCGGGCTTAAAGAATTGGATTCGTCCATGTCATATTCCGTGTACGTATTAGCGTTTTACTCCAGGGAGTTACGAGGCATTGAGGCGTATAGCAAGGATCGTGGTTGTAGAGCAGGAACAAGGACAGATTTTTATTTAGATTTGACTCTGGTTGTCAATGTGTAGTGTTTATGTAAGGGCGTATTGTTTTGGTTGCTCCGAGTGGTGGACATAAGTGGAACGTTGATATGGGGAAGACTTCTTGATGGATTATTATTATTATTATTATTATTATTATTATTATTATTATTATTATTGTTATTATTATTAGTAGTAGTAGTAGTAGTTGTAGTAGTAGTAGTAATAGTAGTAGTATTGTCAGTGGTAATAGTAGAAGTAGTAGTAGTGATAGCATGACTTCGTCGGAAGGAGGAGGTGCATGTGCTAGGGCGGGATTCCTGTGGAGTGTGAAGGCTCCTGTCTGTACAGTACGAGCGGGTGTGTGTGTGGAGGAAGGTGTCCCTAGGGTGTGTGAAAATGGCGACGAGGTCAGTGTGACCACAGCACCCCAACAGCCAACACTTCCTACCACACACCAAGGTCTGTCGGCAATCACTGTCGTCAAGTGTTAAGTCGTTTGTTCTACACTTGAACAGCGTTCCCTTTGCCAAGATCACCTCATCAGACTCGTCTTAGCTTGTTTTCTCCGTAACTTGTTCCTTCTCGTTTGTTCATCTCGCTATAAAGATTTGTGCCGTGCCTCCCTCCTCTTCCAAGTTCATACTTGTCCTGGTCTCACAGAGATGTATAATGAACTGGAGTGGACGCGTAGGCTCTCACAACATAAGATCTTCCTTAAAGTAGGTTCGTAAGGGTGGATCTCCGACCAATTGTTAAACCATTAGTGATACCTGGCGTCCGAGGGAAAGACCCACACATACACACACCTTGTGTTGTTATCCTAGGAAGCCTGGCTTGTTTTGTACTCTCTGAAGTTAGCTTTAGCAGTTGGTCCATGACGCGTTTTCTGTGAAGCATCCCTTGATGTGATTACTCTTGTTGTTAATTGGTTAATATGTCTGTGTGTGGCCCCGGATGTTTGCACTCTCTACGGGCTGCACCTCTGCCTTTCACCAGTCGCAACTTTCGTGTTCGATGTAAAGATGCTTCGTAGTACAAATCAACGTGTTCGTTCCTTTTTATAGAAAGCCGATCCTGATCCATAGTCAGGGATTAGCACAGAGAACACACTTCGAGCAAATTATTGAAGAGAAAGGTGTAAAAAAGATAAAAAGATCATAAAAAGTGTCTGGTTGATTGTGTGAACTGATATTGTGTAGTAAAGTGCGACGAGTGTTGGTGTGTGGGAGGAAGGAAGGTGAAAGTGCTTGATGAACTAGTGTCTGGCCTCCAAGACCCACCCATGCTCCCACTTCCCTAACCAGTGCTGGCCCAGCTGTTCGGACGCGCCTTGCCGCGAGCCGCACGCGCTCCCCGCTCACGTGATGGAGAAGCGTCTTTACGACCACCCGGTTGATTAAAAAAGTGATTACAAAGTGTTTGGAAAATAGTGAAGGTGTTGAATAATGTGTTAGTGTGTGTGTATGTGTGTGTGTGAAGTGGGAAGCCATTGTTAATGGTGGATGAAGTGAGGAGTCACGTGGGCCGGGCCCAGCGGGAAGCGGCCTTCTCCTCCAGCTACTGTAAGTACGGCCAGGCCAGGATGGGCTCCATGAGGCAGGACCCGACCTCCCTGGTGGTGCCTGTCGCCGCCTACCGGGCCATCCATCACACCAAGCTCCCTACAACGGCCACCTTCCTCACAGGGTAAGTCCTCCGCTCCTGCCTCTTTGAAGAAAACGTCATGTAACTCAGGTGTGACATGCCAGAGTAGGTTAACGTCCTTCCTACACAACTTGATCCTGCGGGAGGGCACAGGCACACTCATCCCCATTCCATCTGTCCCACGCTATATCCGTCTCCGTTTCCCTCTCTCACATTCTTCAGTACAAGTTCCTCCAGTTGGAATAGATGGCGAAAGACTGAGATTCGATTAGATAAAGCTGGTTAAAGCGAACTGTCCACTCGAAACATTGCCCTTGACCGCCTCTGACCTGTTAAAGCTCAAAAAACTGGTTTTATACTGCACTGATAACCCATATAAAATAATCCGTGTATTAGAAATGGAGATAAACGAGGAGAGGAATGCCCATTAACATGCATACATATATTTACGCTTGCCTGGATGCTTGCATACATGTAAACATGTATACATGAATATAAATAGTATTAAAGCATTTTACTCTCCATCCCTCCCTCCCTGCTCGTGACCCGTGCTCTGAAAAACTCGAGCGGAGTTCATACTCCCTGCGGATGAACTCCACCTTTTGCTGACAGAGTAATGAACGTATATATACATACGTAAATACATACGTAAAAATGAAGACGTGGTTCATGCAGGCAGCATAGATAAATTTGAGTTATATGATAAGGATGTTCAAGAGATGGGGGCCAACAATCGTATAGAACTCACTCTCCATTCAGTACAGGTAATTCTTTACGTATTATGTACTTACGTAAAGTAATAATACTATCATCATCATCATTTCTTATCCCGGTAATGAAAGGCAGTGTGAGTAAGTAAGCTGTTACGTCGGGTCAGAGTGACACTGTGAGACTAACTCCGTCTATATCTATATATGAGAACATCCTGTGTTTATATGCGATATATGATCGATTCTTTGTGCCTGTAGTAACGTTGATAATGAGACCTTCAGTGTAAGGTTGTCTGTCAACGTTCCCCAAGATGACTGTTAGTTGCGGGCTGCGGCTTTCAACAACTTGGTCGGCCAGCGACCCAAGCCAGCAACCTGGACCATGGGGGTAGAGGGCTAAACAAGACCTTAACAGGTATGATTCACCACTTGAAGTCATTCTGAATTTGGTTAAGGCTACGTAGCTGCTTGAAAACATTCATTAATAACATCAGTACCTTCCAGAAGTCTTAACTCCCTCCATCAATTTTCCCAGATGCATATTGTCGATACCGTGAAATTCTTGTATGCCAACATTGAACATAGCAGCACAAAACAATGGCCTAGGAAGGTATCGCATGCGTGTAGTAGTCACTTACATGGAAACTGGAGTAGAATTTAGCTTCAGATCAAAGTTGTGTGAGCTATGAACCCTATTTTTAAAACCCCTGCAGTCATCCCACCCCTGCTTGCTACAAAACTCGAACCGGGTAGTCCGCGTTTCCAAGGCCAGTCCTCGAACCAATACGCCGGGGGGAGGTGGATATCCCCCCTCCCCTCATTAAGCGGAGAAACCTGTGAATGCACTCGTGCAGCTTATGTAAATTTCGGGCAGAGGGTCAGATAACGGGTAGGGTGAGTGGAATTGTTCCGTTGTTATTTGAGCGTCTTTTGTACGTGAAGTATTGATACAAAGTCTCCAGCGAGATGCCTTGGACGCGCTAAGTTCAACACCTGACGCGGGACACACACTACCCGGTGCATGATGTGAAAATACATGTGGGTTTCTTGTACCCTTGGAGCAGGACGGTTACGTTCCTTGAGCACGACGGGTACGTTCCTTTAGGTGTGGTGGCCTGGCTTCCAACCCGAGTTAGTTGAAAGGCCAGGCCATCTTCCCCAAGAATTGGACCGTCTTGTTCAAGGATCTCAACCCCTCGCTACAGGAGGTTAAAGGTGAGGGAGGAGTTTGGTGAACGCAATGTATGACCACACGCAAGGTCAGGCTCTGGGTCGGGAGCAGCTTCAGCGGATGTTTGTGTCACGCATCCATGTAATACCACGACAATAAGCCAAGGTGAGTCACCTTTGCCCTCTGTAGAAATGATTGAGGTTGTAGAATGATAAAGATGATGTAAGTAGAACAATTACGAAGGTTCAGAGACAGTACGATTTCTCCAGAGGACTGTTGGAAAATCTGTTTTGAATTTGATAACGAGTGCAGTGATCATAGTCACGAGGAAGAACTATACTTACACAGTCAGGAGGGGAGACAATTAGGTAGGGAGTTTGTTATAAGCAGAAATTGTGTCAATAACCAAGGCAAGTTTATTATGACATACGGAACGCACGCCATTCACCTCGATCACAGAAAGATTGAATTCCATAAGCCACAGGAACTCTGGTGTCGTTGTAGTGTTTCTGTATTTATGAAGACCCGAGTTTGTTGTGATTTTCTGTGTGTGTGTAATATATATATATATATATATATATATATATATATATATATATATATATATATATATATATATATATATATATGAAGCAGTGACTTAAACGTCACATTAGTCCAATTCACAGTATGGCTAAGTTACTTTGAACATTTGATGCCGGAGGCGAGGTGCTGTACAGGCAGTCATGGTGGTAGGGTCAATCCTGGCGGTAAATGCAGTATTGTCTTATCAGGGCTACGTCCTCCAACCTTCCTTCACGAGAACCAATGCTCCTAGGTTTGGATTCAGTGTTTCCCATAAGGAATTATTGCCTTTATGCTGTGTTGCACATACAAGTTAAGTGCTCATAATGATGATTGTGGCTGTTTGTATGTGATGACGACTGTAGTTGTCTGTATGTATCATTAAATTCGGATTACAGCTGGTGTTTGCTGGATCCTTATCCTTCATCCGGCACCGAGTGTGGCAACACACCTGGACACAATAACAAACCACTGGTATGGAATTTCTTTTCCGTGAAGGTCAGAATGGAATGATTCATTAGTGTAATGACTGGCTGCCTTGTGTTAGCTGAAATGAAAATAATTCATGAAAATTTAATGATGTTTCTTCATTTTTGTTCCAGGTGAGTGTGTCTTCCAGCACCGGGATGGCGAGGGCTGAGACCACGGTAGGTGACGAGTGTATGAGGCAACGTATGGTTTGTGTTTGTGCATATGATTGCCTATTTTTACCTGTATGTTCTGTATGGATGGAAAGTCATGCACTCATGGGGCCCCCATCTCTTGAACTGTGTCTGTAATTGCCTGTTTTTACCTACTTTTACAGTATGGAGAAAAATCTGTACACTCGTGGGGCCCCATCTCTTGGCCTGTAAGTAATGACCAATTTGTGATTTCCTATTTGTGCTCTACGGTAAGGGAGTTATGCACTCGTGGAGCTCCATCTCTTAAGTCTCCTGTATCGTCCAGCTTATACAAGCTTCTGTATGCTGTCCACGTTCGCAGTTTCATCACTCAGGTAATTCCACTACATTCGCTGCCCCTGTATAGTAATTTCTTTTCTTTTGCATCTAACAGTTTTTTGGTTGATTCCATGTTACGGCTTGTGGTTTTATATTCTCGTATCTTTCGAAGAGCCGTTCGTTGTTGATATAAAAAGATCTTCATAAAAATTATGACCAGTAACTCAGCTCAGTTTTGGTATCTTCTCAGCTGCCTTTCTCTGGACCTTATCTGTTTGGTCTTTGTGCTCCTTTAAGTAGAGTGACCAGACGAGATATACTCTAGTTTTGGCCATATGTAGGATGTGGATCGCTCGCTTAGTATTTTTTCTTTTTGTGTGTGTGTGTGTGTTTTGGATTTCTAAAGGAGTGTGGGTGTCCCACATGCCATATCATGTGTGTGGCCAGACTAGGTGAACTCAGGTGTGAGCTGCAGCAGTGGACCTTCAGCAGTTGGTGGTTGGGAGGTGATGCACGTCCGCTGGGTGACGACACTCCGCCTGCTTAATCTGTCTGTCATGCCGGCTTAGCCTGAATCGGCCTCGAATATTATATAAACGTACTGGCACGTCTCTTGTTGCACGTGGGTATCGCTAATGAATGTAGATGTTCACGTAGGGAGGACGCGAACATGTGAGACGAGCCAAGGAAGTGTGGTTACCAGGGAGTCGGGGACGACTAGACGGTCGACAGCAGTAAAAAGGGCTTATTGGAACCAAGACCACAATGGGAGGTTTTATCCGGAGCACTGAGGAGGAATTATCTCACTGAAGAAGAATAAGAAAAGTCATTGTGTCATGACGTGTTGCATATTCTGGTCACGGGAGGTGGTGTTCAGTAAGCTTGTCACCAGTTGCTGCGCCACGCACGCCTTCCCTGGGAAGGACACGGAACACACTCGCCCTCTCCTGTCTCATGCACGGTGTGTGTGTGTGTGTGTGTTAAATTACACCCTCTCTCCTCCTCCTCCTCCTCTTCCTCTCCATCGTCTTTCCTTTCCCCATATCTGGCTGATCCCTGGAGATGGAGTATGTTGCCGGTAGGGGTGTTCAGTAACTTGGAATTAAAGGTATGGTTGAGGACGGTTGAAGGTATGGGTATTGGTTGAGGCTGATGCGGTCGCTCTTGAGTGCACAGGGAATCTATATACCACCCACACCACAAACCATCCCTCTGAAATGTCTTGATATATGGGTGCTTTACTTTGAGCCTGCACACATTCTTGGGAAAATATCTGCCATAGGAGATATGATTTTTATTTTCTTGCTCGTGCACCTGTGCAGTTCCTTACCTTATCAGTCGCGTCGCCTCGCCTGTGGGGGATCCCTGCAACTAACCTACTGTCTGTGAGGAAAACTCGCATGTCTTTCGCAAAGCTGATATGCCTCTGGGTTCGTAATGAACTTACGTCATAGAAAAGCTGTTTCTCTGGCGAGGCTCCCTCGGTCACTCGAAGGATAGGGTGTACATATGAGGGAACTTGGGTGTCGTCGACAGCTGTTGAGCCGCTGACTAGAGTCACGGACATATGACGAAAGATTTACGTCAACAGCATGACTCTAGCGTACAGCGTTTCTCAATATTCAGTGTCGCAGGCGGAACTTTTGCGTCATATACAGATCCCTTTTGCTTCTGACATTGGTTGCTTCGTTATAGTAACATGTTTGTTATCTTCCACAGAATCACCGCTGTGTTGACGAAGAAACAAACATCCTTACAGACTAAACCATCTCCCATGATAGAAAAAAAAAGGTATGTTTTATATGGTTTTCTTGATAAGAGTAATCACACATGGCATGCTAGAGTGGCTAGCTGATAAGGAAATAAAATCAGAAAGATGCCTGAATTATGTTATCGTTCTACGTCTTCCTAGGCATGGAGAGGGGATGGGTCAAAGTACATGGGAAAGCCAGATAACAGGAGACCTGATGACATGTGACGAGGTTATCTGCTGGAGGACAGTAATTTTATCAGAAACTCCAAATCCTTATAGATGGATACAAGATAGTAAAGCAGTACATATAGATAACGATGGGATATGAGGGCAAACTATATAGTCTTGGTACATTTAGAGGCTGGATAGTAAAGCAGTCTATAACTAGAGACAGGATAGTAAAGGACTCTGTATCGTAGGAGTCAGGATAGTAAGTTATCTTGTGCATCGAGAGGTTTGAGTCAGAGACACACCAAGCGAAGTCAGCTTGATGTGGATAGGGAGTGGTGAGTGGGACTTGAGGTGCCACATTTATGGCTTGAGTGCCAGGGTTCCCACCACCATGCCTGCCTCCCAGCGACATCACGTTATGCTGTACTGTTTGATATTGACCCCACCAGAACCTGTTCACTGGTGCAGTATCTGTTGGAGAGTTTATCTTGGCTTGAGTGTAACGTACGGGAGAACTCAAGACGGTAATGCAGTACACATGAGGGAACACATGGTAACAGTTACTTGGTGGGGAACAGCCGATCATGAATATTGTACGTGTAAGTGGTGAGGGCGTGGGTGTGAGTGGTGAGGGCGTGGGTGTGTGGTGAGGGCATGGGTTAGTGTGTCTCGCGGGCGTGGTTGTGGGCGTGAGAAGTAAACACAGGCGTCTCCCGGGGATGACACATAAGCTTGAGAAGCGGGGAATGAATATGTATCCAGCGGCCAGGCTCACGGTGGCTGGCGAGCTCCTGCTCCATCATTATATACTCCACCATGGCGCCACCGACGCTCCTCCTCCTGCTGCTCCTGGTGCTGCTGCATCAGCTATGGTCTTCACCATCATATCCCCCTCATCCCTGCTCCGTTCACATTGCCTCGTGTTATTCCACCGCCATTATTAACATCTCATGTTTTTCTCATCCTCCCCCCGTCCTTCCTCTTCATTATTTCTTTTTCCATTTGCCACATTATTACGGAGGCTTTCACTGCAGGAGGCTCAGACCCTGCAGCCCCCTTCTTTGTCCTCCTCTTGCCCCAGCAGCGCTCCGTACGCCGCCTTTCGTGGTGCATGGTACCACCAGCACTATCATCAGCTCAGGTCCCACGGATCCTGCCACTACCATTTATGGTTGCACGGTACCGGGGGCACCATCATCACCTCCTCAGTGCCTCCGCGACCGAAGGTGTGGGCTCTTGCTTCTGACGGTGTCGCCTGCTTGGTGCGCGACTCTCGCCCAACATGTGCCTGGTTGTAGTGGCAAGCCTTACTTTTCCTGACCTATCTTACCTTGCTGTCCGTAAGTATGTCCGTGGACCTGGACGTCTCACGGGAAATAATACTGTGTTTACTCGCTGTCTCGTTGTAATTATGAATTATTCTTCTGTGATGGAGCGACGACTAGTCACATGTGTGACGTCTAACTGGTGTTCCCGTCTACCAAACAAATCATCATCACAATAGGTGTTACATTTACATGAATGAATTGCCTTCAGGGTTCCGTTCCCTTCAGAGTCTGATAGTAAGAAGATTGCACGTGACAGATGCCAGGCACTGAGTGAATGGAGGACGTTTCCTTGGTAATATCTGTACAAGTTTGGTCCTGAGTGATTCTTGCCTCTGTGCTCATGGACTAATTATTCTTAACTCTGTGCTCATTGACTCATTATTCAAGGCATAGATTAATCACATTGAATTTCTACTTCTTTTTTTAAGACATTTGTAATTATTATCAGGAGTTATGGGTAGTATCTCGTCAGTACTTTGAGATTTTTAGGCATTAATGTGGAACAGAAACTTTTATGTACTGACCCACAGCAACATTTTAATGAACCACTGGGGCTTCGATGCTGCCGTGTGAGTCCTCGGCTGTGGTCGCGTGTCAGTGATGGATGCTCTAAGGAATTACAGTCCAGCTTAAAGGCATGGATGCTGGTGGCCTCAATTTGCTGTTACCTTCGTCTGATTTTCGTGGCTCTTCATCTCCGTAGCTCGGTCTACGACCAAGATGTGTTGTTTTAGGCTGCCTCTCCCAGACCTACGAACCTTTCACAACCTGGCTGGTGAAGGTGTTTCGTAGGTCCTCATGTTTTGGATGATCGCCGGTTGTGTTACTAATGACTGCAGGCCCCATGGATGCTTGCATCATTACCTGTCACTGTATTGAATTCGATTTAAGGAGCCATATTTTTCAAAGTTATTCCACGGCTCTCATGCCAGGAGGGTGTGATTTTTGAGTCTAAGGTCGTGGTCCAGGCCCTCCAGAATTTCCTCTGCTGAAATAACTCTCGTCTGCACCCGTAAGAATATAGTCTGAGCCATTTCAGTCATGATTTGCTGAAATGTTTGAGGGCCATTTCATGACTGAGCGGTTGGGCAAGAGGACACTTGGTCACAGACTTGAACCGTAAGAGTTGAAGACCTCAGAGACCAACATATGGTCATACATTGGACAGTTTGTTGCCCTTCATGAAGACTAATGATAGTACATGAAATTATTCTTTTTTTGAGAGTATAGATGCTTCGAAGATTCTCAAAAATAATACCACCGTAAACACAATAGAAGAAAACTCTAAACTTCTGGAACCTCATTAGTGGTCGGCACATTGCCAGCAGCCGTTAGATACTGTGGGCTCTATAGTGATGTTCATGAAGGTCCTGGATAAGTACAGGTTCAGTTAAGTGCCTATGGTCGAGATTCCTTTAGTGTTAGAGACAAGTTCTTGTGTTTCAGCGGCGGGACCCGAGCTCCAGAATGACCGAGCGAATTCTAGAGGTTCCTTTAATGTTACAGAGGAGGACGGGAGTTCTAATGGATGGTGTGGGTGATTTCCCTAGTGTTCTAGTCTTCGGTGGGTGTTGCAGTTGGCCTCACTCGGGCTGGAGAACGATGGAGGGCAGGAAACTGGACTCGCGGCTGCTTGTGTAACGGAGACTAGCCGGGTATTGAACGTCCTGCCGAGCTTACAGCAGTCGCCTCATCATCTGCCCTCGATCTTGATTGATAGAGTAATAACAGGACAGTCATCGTTCCCGAAGAAATTTTGAAAAGTTGGAGTAATTCGTATGAAAAATGATTATATTGAGAGCATACTTGATAAGCAATAAACCATAGGAGGATCCTAAGTTTAGCTTTGATTTGTATTCAAGTTTTTGGAGCAGGAAATGGAGGTGTGTCGCTAAACACGATGCATGTTTTAACTTAAGCCCCAGAGACAAGCTGCCATAATCTCTCGTCTCTCATAGTCTAATTTTATCCTTAAAAGGGGTTGAGATTGGATTAGCTCGGGCTGGAGGGCCCTTAATGGCCCGGATGACGCCGAAGAGATTATTCTGCAAGTGAAGTGCGTCACAGGGCTGGCCTTCGCTTGTAATAGGATTTCTCTCTCCTGCTTGTTATAAGAAGTGTATTCGTGGAGGCTGCAGGAAATGTCGCCCGTGATATATGATACGCCATTATCTTTATTTCGATGCAGGAAGGGGTACCATTGAGGCTGAGGGACCATTAGCGGCTCATTAGCTGTAGGTAAGTAAACAAGGAATCACCAGATATTCACTTCACCAGGCACACGAGGATGCCAATCATCCAGCGGCATCTAATATCACTCTGGTGGTGCCAAGTTACATGAGATAGGTGGCGCTCTTGGCAAGGTCATAGAACGGGAGATCGGTTTGTCCATGATGAGGTGTTATCTGGCATGATTATCTTATTTGTGGTAGAAATGATATAGTAAACCAAAATTCACTTCTTATATTAGGGACGGACATCATACAAGTCTTACAGTGCGCGTCTGATAATATGATGCTGTTCAAGGAAGATTTTCCCCACCGCCTCGTAAATGAGGAAAATGTCATACAGTACAGGATACCGGAATTTGACATCGTCATGTCACGGGTCACACTACACATTTACTCCAGTGAAGACTTAAATAACCAGGGGTAACTGAAAACAAAGGCATTCCTATTTAGGATGATATATACACACTTGTATTCCTTACCTTACCATGGTTTCGGAGGCTCTTACCCCCACAGCTCTGTCTCCGATCCATCTTCAATGTTTCAACCCAGATGTGTTCAAGTGGAAGCCGTCCCTTCCAGGATGTTCCAGGTGTAAGATTGTCATGAGAGCATATGTCCCATCCCCGCACTAGAGACTGCAGCCTCAGTGCTTTCAGACGCCCTCCCTTGCCATGGTTCTTTTCAGGTAGTGTGGCCTGTGTAAGATCTTGACCCAGTATCTAGCTGTGTAATGTCCCTCGTTTTGTAGAGAACACACGGTTGTATTCTCTTCACGAGTGTATTAGTCTCTTGGAAGAGCGTCATCACTGTTTGTACCTCTTTTGTTTTGAAGGGTCGTAAAACCCAGCCTCCCTTCTTCCTGGACGAGGCAGTTGTTGCTGTGTTATGTTCCCGCTGAAAGTATGATAAGCTTTGTATTATAATCCCACCAGAATCAGAAGTTTCCGTTTGTACAGTAAGAGAGAATGATTTAAGTTTACGGGGATCCTAACATCTTTTACTTAGAATCTTTACGTAATAGAAATTTGGTGCCCCACTCACGGAAGACATTAAGAAATTCACTTGACAGATACCTGCAAAGTACCTGTTATGTCTGGTTGTGGAGGGTATGTAAGCCTGCGGACCACTGCCTCAGAGTGCCTGGTTGGTTGAAGGAGCAGAAAGAAGCCCAACTTTCCAAGCTGTCGTGGAGGCGGAGACGAACTTCCAGAACCGACGTAAGATGAGTTCCAGGATAATTTCACTGAGTTCTGAAGTTCCACTTTTGTGTAGAATCTTGTGTTTTGAGAAGCTTTGTGTCATTGGCTGTTTGGGACCCCAGTTCCCCAGGCCACATGCTGCTGGGTAGAGCTCTACTATGTGTGTGTGTCTGACAACGAGGAATGGAAACAGAGAGAAAATTATCGTTGTGCATTTAGCTCCATGGGTAATGTGGCCGTTGGAATTTGTGGTTAAGCCATGTGGAATCCCAGGCAAGTTTTAATCGGTTTTGTAAGTTAGGAGTTTAATAAGGCAAGTTTAGACTGTATTTCATCCGCTACAGGACGCACCTGTATTGTGTCCCAAAGATTTTCCCTGATATTGTACCCTGTCATTAGTTGTATTGTTTATAGGTAAACATAAATATTGCGTGTGTAGTTCGAGTCATTTGCAAATCTCTTCATGGATTGTGTCATTGTAATCCCGTAAGAATTAGCATCGTTAAGAATAACTGATTCATATAATAATTTATTATACTCATATTATTGTACATCATTAAATTTATATCAGTTTAACAGACACAGGAAACATTACAATACGAGGACATACACTCCTGTTGTATATTCTTCATGATATACTGAGATTGTACAGCTGGGAACACTGCACGTGTCTTTAGCCAGGCCTTTATGATGAACTGTTTCAAGTGTCTCCACCTTCCTCACCGGAAGAGGAAACCTTTGAAGACCTGGCTTTGATGAGATACTGTATCACAAGGAGACTCATTACACCCGGGTTCCTGCCTGCTTCTCTCTCTCTGCCTCTCTCCTTATGGCTTGTTGGGTGCCTTGCCAAGAGACCCACCCCCTCTCCTAGGGGTTGGGAGCTTGGAAGGTGGTCACGTCTCGAGCAGTGAGGCGGCTTATTGCTGCCGAATCTCTGATATACGCTTGCCCACTCCATCACCCTCACGCGGCCCGCTGCCGGGGAAAGAAATTCCTGGCGGCCTCCAAATTCCTGAGGAGATACGGAATCCGTCGTACGCCGGGGAATTTCCTGGGTCCTGGTGTTCCTTGAGAGTGATGGAACCTGAGGCAAGTCACTGATTTCTTGATTGGATGATGAGGTAATGTTGGAAAGGAGGTGCGATGAGGCGGTGAATCGTGTTGATCAACACAATGTCCCTTATGTGAGGCCCATGTGTCCTCCGGCCTGCGCTCATGGTGCTCTGCAGCTGGTGCAGTAATGCCATCTGTGTACCTTAACCTTCTCATCCAGTCAGCCATACCAACTCGGCCACAGGCTAAGACTGTCACAGATCAAGACTTCTGGGAACGAAACGAAGAGCAGTAAGGTTTTCAAACGTTCTTGGATGGGTACACAGAAAGATGTAATATAAACATGGGAAATGGCAGGTGGTTAGATATTGCCACTTAGACAAACAAGTGCCACAAATACAGTAAGAGAAAACGTGATGTAAACATTAGCGAGCGAAAGTGTTCACGTCACTGCTGCAGGTTTTATCGTCCTATGGACTACTTACAAGGTTAAGTAGATACATATGTATAAAGTGTAGATGATCAGCCAGGCTGTGGAGGGAAGGTAAGCCTACGGATTGTCTCCTCAAACAGGTTGACTGACTAGATGAACGAACCAGGCAGTTTGGTCCCAGAGCGAAAGTTGTTTAGGGGAGATCAGCTGATGTAAAATCTCAGCCCATGTGCCGCCTTCTTCCTCCGTCAACCCCAGTAGCGCCCCCTACAATATCTTGACATGAGGAGACCCACTAAAACGTTACCCCACCTTCCCTGTCTTACCACTCTGCTCCTTAAATATTTGCATAACCATCCTTCCTCCTCTGGGCAAACATGTCTAGGAATTACATCGCATAATTGGCCACTTGAATGAAATTTGTTGTCAATATCTTTTTCCTTTCATCGTCATTTTTTTTTTTACGTGATTGTACATAAGTTCGGTATGTAGTATGTAGCAGAAGCCCCTGGGAGACGTCGATTTCTACTGTCGTATTTCCCAGTCATTTGCTCATCCACTTTCTTAGTACGTCTTTGTTGTTAGCTGAAGAACCGGTGGCTTAGTGTGGGGCTGGAGGCGTTAGTTAAGCTAACCCGTGTGGGTTTGAGGCAGGGGAAGATGGAGGTTTGTTTGAGGCAGTAGCATCACCTGGATGGGTGGGTGGCGGATGCTCGGGGGCGGGGGGCTGTGAGGCAGGGCAGATCGATACCTGGCACCAGCCGCCTCGCCTGCCAGATTTTGACACACTCACATGACACCAATTTATATCGATCGCTCCTGAGTCCTACATCAGCTAATTGATGTTCATGTAAAGTGATGGTTCTCCTCAGTGCACGATCTCATCCCCATCCATGGTCGCTACGTCACCCTGCAAGTGGTCTGTGGCCCTCACTCATTCCTCATGTCCTAACCCATCCTCCTCTTCCTCCTCCTCCTCCTCCTCTTGGCCCGTACCCTCACCTTGCGCCATCATCTTCCTGACCCACTTGACTCCTGCCTGGCCCCATCCTCCCCTCCACCATCACAAGCCTCCCACTACCTATGTTGCCTCATCCTCCGTCGCCTCCACCTTTATTTCTCAAGTCTCTCTTCTCCACGCCTTCCCTTATTCTTCCACTTCACCCTTTTCCCTGCATAGCTCCCCCATTGCACCTCCTGCTCTCTCCCCCCCCCCTTTCAATGTCCCATCCTGGTCCTGCCCCCTACTCCACCTCACCTCATCCCACCCTTTTCTCCGCAACTTTTCTCTCTTCCTTTTGTGGTCTCCTACTCGTGGTGAGCCCTATCTGCTGGTCATGTTTCAGGCACATTCTCATCGTAGATCCTCCTGGCTAGGTGAGGTAGGTAAGTGCTCGCCCCTTGTCCCGTCCCAGCCCGGGGGTCCATTTAAGGTATCGTCCCTGGCTGATGATGATGATGATGATACCTTAATTAAAGCACTCGAGTCCTCCTGAGAGCTTCTCTCACTCTCTCTGTCCTCGTCCCTGGTAACAACACGCCCCAGCCTCGGTAGCTCCCCCGTCGTGTATTCTAGCTGGCACTGAACATGTTTTCCACACCAGTTTTTATCCCTTTTTTTTAACACCCTTTTACCTCGTTTATCCTCAGTAATTGCTTTTATTTTTCGACTGCGGATTTGGAAATATTCTCCGTAATTTAGTAAGTATTTGACTTAGTGGTCGAACGTAAAGTACATCATCAGTGAACGGACGTATTCTGTTGGTCTTGGGAGGTCCGTCTCCTGAGCTTCACAGCTCACTCTGGGATGGAAGCCTACCGTTGTCCCTCAGGTCGGTCAGGGTATTTGAGGCGGTACGCTTACGTGCCCTCCACAACTAGGAAAGTATAACCGGTGAGCTTTGTCATTTCTCCATTGATCCGTTCCTATTAGCAAGACAAACATAGAAGACACTATAAGGTATTAACCTCATAATGAAGAGGTGCAATAACCATGAAAAGGAAAAATATCGTGAACAACCTGATCCCAGGATTATCCAGTACATCACCTCGATCCATACGAACATTATGTGGTGTACAGTGAGGAAATTTTAGAAGGCTCTAGGTGGGTCTTTACATAGAGTATCAACCAGTGAGGGTGTAGTGGTTACGTGGTCCTGCGGGCTGCGGTTTCCAATAGCTTGGTAGACCATCGAGCTGAGCAGATAGGAGTCAACCCGAGCTGTGCAAGTACAAGTCCTACCCAGGTGTCGTAAGGTATGATAAAGGACCTGATGATGTATTGGTTTAGTTTTGACGGAAGATGTCTGACTATATCATGTTTTGATGCTTAGAAAGTTTATATAGCCAGCTTTATTGTTTGGTGAATAAGTTACTCGTACAATTTTCAGCTAAGGTTAGCTTGAAAGTTGCTGGTGATACACATTTTTCGTTGTTGTTGTTTACTGGAAGAAGTTTGGTGAAAATGATAGTTGTAAAGGGACAGCTAGCGCCTTAATGAGTTGCAAGCACGCGCACATGTGCGTTTATTCTGAGGTTTTATCTTTCATTATTCATGCCAAGCATTTATGTATCAGTCTTCCTTTTCCTCATGTTTTGCTGGCGTCTTCAGTTGCCTCTGCTGGTATCTTCCCAGACCCATTTTACCCTCGTTCATCCTCTGATCCATCAACCTCGCCGGGCCCGTCTGCTGCGCTGCAGCGTTTGGATTGGGCTTTCCCCTTCGGTCTCCCACGAGTTAGCTAGCTAGCCCGTCCTTTTCTCCATCATTATATCTGAGCCTGACCTTTGACCTCTTCGAGAATAGGTCAGTGAGACGGCAAATTAAGAGGCGTCCGATCGTGATTTGCCGATACACTTTGGTCATTACGTGCAGTCTGTCCCGGACTCACACCTGTTAACCTCATGATCACGATGGGACGACTCATGAACACACTAAGATGATTGGGCCTCAAACCTGACCTAGAAGGCGCCTTATCAATGGCTAGAGCCACTCTAACCAAGGGTCTTACCATCAAACACAGAAAATTTAGAGAAATGGAATTCAGGGGTCATCAGTCTATAGTTTAACTAACTAAAGGTAATTACAAATCTTAAATCTTGACCAGAAGTAAGTATTTGCCCTCCAAGATCCTGAGGAAAAGTAATTACTGGCCTTTCCCGAAGTATTAGAAACGTCATGTTGAGGCTAATGCAATCCTTCAGGAAAGAACTATTTAATTTTCCTGCCGTGAAGCTGGCCCCGCCCCTCCTGCATCATCCATGATGCAGGAGCGATGATTGCAGCTTTTGATATTTTCTGTAGGCCCGTCTGCTTCTCAGTCTTGTTTGTTTGCCTAATCTGCAGTTTCTAATTCCAGCAGGTCATTATCGTAGTGGACAGACTAAAAAAAGTAGCCTTCCTGGATTTTCCATGCATAGATTATGACGCTTTTACTGGGTCTGAGCTCAGAGCAATATCGATTGGGAGCTCTTAACCTCCTTTGATGTCCTCCGTTAAATGAGAGGAGGTTTTATATGGAAACCGTTGAACGTTTTCGTTATAGACTTTCTCTGAGTTGATATATATGTTGAGGTTAACCCCTGACAGTGTTCGAGTCAGGTGATTGCTCATGCTAGGGTCATCAGTGGGAACTTATGCCCTTGTAGCAAGTGATCATTTTCTGATTCTCTACTTGACCTTCGCGTGTATTCTTCAAATTTCAGGTCGTCCATTATCATACCTGAATTTTGGAAGGACCGGTACTTGTTTCGCAGTATGTTTAGGTCTTCTGTCCCCACTTATGTTAAAGTTTGGTCTTCCCTGGCCACATTTAAGTAACGTTTTAGTCGTCTTGACCTCCCTACTTACATCTTTCCTACCCCTTTCCCTTCTGTACCTCTTCCTTCGTACACCTCCCTTCCATTTCCAAATCTCCTGCTCCACGCTCCCTTCCCTTCCCCTTTGTGCAGCCACTTTTGCATATCCTTTTTACTCTTCTCCCTGACCCTCCTACCTCGTATTCGACTCTGACTACCCATCCCACCCTCCTCTTGCTTCTACCTTGCCTCAACCCTGCCTCTTTCCTGCCTCAGTCCTGCTTCTCTCCCTCTCCTATCCTTCTGGCTCTGCACGGCTCGTCCCCCTGCCTTGCCTATGCCTGTGAGCAATGATTGTGCATCCCATCGGCCCAGATATTAATCATTAAAAGATAGTTCCTCTTAAACCGTGATGCCAGAGGCACAATGGCTTTTGGGGCACAACTGAAACATTTGGGAAATCGAGCGTATTTCCAAGTTTTTGTTGGGTTTTATAAAGGGAGGCGGGCCTGGCCACGAATAGCGGTCGCTTTATTAGGATTTTTTTTTTTTCGCTCGTGCGCTTTGGAACATATGGTTGTGTGTGTGTGTGTGTGTGTGTGTGTGTGTGTTTCCTGTTTATGTGCTTACACATACCTACATGTTTCGTTGAGGGAGGGGAAGAGAGACAGAGAGATCGACGTTAAGAGACATTAAGATTGACGTAGAGTGAGATAGAGACTGTGCGAGGAAGATTGTGATTGAATATTGAGAGAGAGAGAGAGAGAAGATAGAGAGAGAAGAGAGAGAGAGAAGAGAGAGAGAGAAGAGAGAGAGAGAAGAGAGAGAGAGAAGAGAGAGAGAGAAGAGAGAGAGAGAAGAGAGAGAGAGAAGAGAGAGAGAGAGAGAGAGAGAGAGAGAGAGAGAGAGAGAGAGAGAGAGAGAGAGAGAGAGAGAGAGAGAGAGAGAGAGAGAGATTTGCTCTTGCACCGTAGCTCCAGCAGCGAGTGAGGAGGAAGTTTACTAATATTGATAATTAGGTTTAGGGGGAAGAGAGAAGGTTACGTTGGGCTGGAGAAGCCAGCGAGTCTGCCATCTTCTTCATCTCTCCAGCTTTAGCATGAGACCGTCTCTCCATCCGTGGCCTCTTATTCCTGCTTGTTCCCCTTATCTGACGTGTATCTTACAGTGGCTTTGGAGGTCCTTACCTCCTTGCCTGGGCGTGGAACCTGACCTTATGTTAGGTATACATTTCCATTGGTTTTGGAGGTTCTCTACTTGCTACTGGTATACCTTACGATGGTTTTGGAGGTCATCTACTTCCCAAAGCTGGGTCTGGAACCTTCCCTTCCCTTATGTATACCTTACAATGGTTTCTAAGGTTTTCTGCCCACACAGCTGGGTTTGGAACCAAGCGAGTAGACTGATGGATTAAGTTTTCTGGGGAAGTTTGGCAGCAGACGGAGTTCTGGAGATGGAGGCAAGACACCGACCCAACTGAAGGGTATTCTGGAGGTAAAGAGAGAGGAAGAAGGATCAACAGATGACTTTGTTCGATGTTACAGTGGAATACGGATGACTGTTGACAGCAGCAGACCAAATATTTGATGTAATGGTAAAGGTGAGGGTTGGGTTGATGTAGGACTTGTGGTTGATGAAATGATTGGAGAGGGATGGGCGTTGTGGGTGATGACTCATCACGTCATCGCTGCAGGCAGGGTAAGAAGACTAGGTGTGTCACGTTCCTCAGCTGTGATGAATTACCCAGGACGCTTGTGTAAAGAAGGGTCCTGGTGTTTGTTAATACACCCTTCCCAGAGGCTCCTGCAGCCCAAGACTGCGCTACTTCCAGTCGCATGGAAATGTGGACTCCTTTGGAGTGAGAAGTACCTCGACGAGGTATGTCCTCGCCAAAGGTAACTTTATCCCCCAGCAGGAGACGTATCTTGATGCATAGTTCAGGAAGGAGTAGGGTAAGGTGGCGTCGTTCTAGCGTATAGCAGGTGTGATCAGTATGCATGTAGCAGGTCGGGTGGCCACGTTAAGTAGAGCAAGAGAGCCGGGCGGGCCGGCCGGCTCCCGTCGGGCGTGCGTCGGAGGGCGCTGCACTGCGGGACCGCCCACGTCCCGTCCCGTCCCGTCCCGTCCTGTGCTCTCTTTCCTTTCCATCTTCCGTGTCTGTCTCCCACGCTGGGTAACTGAACCCTGTAACATGCAGTTGCTCCCCTCCCTCCTCCCCTCATCTTAACCCTCATCTCGCGTCCTCTTTACCTCGGCTAATTCCTCGTCGGGTCAGTTTAGTCTCCTCACACCACGTATTATTTAGCATGAAGGATACCAAGGTGATCAGAAGCAGGTCATTTTTCCGTTTTGTTCTATATAATTTGTTTATGATTTCATCTTGAGCCATCCTTATATTATGCGCCGTTCGAACTTTCCCTGTTTGCAGAACAGGCTGGACACTACGGTGTGTGGAACAGTCTGGACACAATGGCATGGAACAGGCTGAACACAGTGGTTCGTGGAACAAGCTGTACACTAAGGTCTGTGGACAGGCTAACGACCCGTGGAGTGTTGTCGTCGTCTGTTTTTGCTCTGCCGGTCGAACGATCTCACCTGAACCCCTCAGGAGTCAAGGTCGTCCTCCGGTCGTTATGGAGGAATGGTCGTCCTCATGTCGTCGCCCACCAAAGTTTTCCCTCAGCATTGCGGGCGACCCTAACTCCTTTGAAACATTTTCTTCACTCTTCCTTCAGCAGCAACCGAGCAACGTAAGTGGCCTTAAATATGGGAGGTTCTTGAACCTCCTCAGCTCTTGTGACGGGACTGAGGGCAGGCCTTTCGCTCGAGGAGAGTTCGATGTTCATGGGGACTTTGTAGATGGTGTGTGTAGATAGACGGGGAGGCTGTCATTGCGAGCGTAGGGACAGGTTAAGTCTCCAAGTGGCGCGGCATGATTATGGGCGTAGGGACAGGTTAAGTCTCCAGGTGGCGCGGCATGAGTGTGGACGTGGGTAGGAGGCGCGCCTGTCATGCACCAGTGAATCTTGCCGTGATACCGCCGATGCTTTACACATCTGGCCTGACCTTATCCTTCTGCCTGTGACCCCTGTATGGTGAACCTGCCTGAAGCATAGTTCCCTGCCTCAGTCTGTCTCTCCGTGCCAGGTACATAGCTCTTCCCCGTGTCACATGAGTGTGACCCTTGCTGGTGTAGAGTTCCCACGTACCTTACCTTACTCTTACTATGTCCTAATATAACCCCGGCCTCTGAAGAGATCTTCTCCACCTTGTATTAGACTCAGTCCTGAGCACTTCTATTCTGCCCTCGCTGATGTCTTGTTCTCAGTGTCATCTCCCAGTAATTCTCTTATTCCGTCTCATCTGGCGTCCTGTCTCAGTCTTCCCGTGTACACCGCCTCAATGATCGTCTTATTTCCTCCTGTTGCGTCATCCCGAGTGTTTCATCCACCTTCTCCTCCGTCCTTTGTTCGCCGTGTCTGTGCTTGGCCTCCTGTCTCTCTCCTGTTTTCCTTTTTTTATTGTCATCTCCCACGACTCATGCTTCTACCTCCGTGCACATAGGCATGGCCATGTTGTTTATGTCATCACCCTCACCGATGACAACCATTCACTTTAAGTCGTGGGAACCACACACCAAGACGGTTCCCGTCTTCCTCACCACCCATTTTTTTTTTTTTTCCCCTCCCGTCCTTGGGCCGCGTCGTTATCCCCCTCGTCTCATGAGCCCAGGCCTGGGACAGACAAAGAAGAGCCAAGATCAATTAAGATCTCACATTCTTCTCAACTCCTCACCAAACACTTGGTGGACGCCGTCGCGTCTGTTCGTCGCCGTTGGCAGAGGCCCTTCATGCTTGGTGGCTCCTTCCTTCCTCCATCCGTCTTTGTGACCTATTTCTACGTTTTTTTTTTTTTTTTTTTGCTTCATTTTCTCTCAGGCTTAGGTTTCTCGTGCTTTATTCCATTTGTCATATTTTTTTTCACTTATCTCAGTCTGTCTTATTATTTCTCGTTTCATTCTCTCATTCAGAGTTTTTCTCATTTCACGCTATTAACAATTAAGTTTTTGTCTTATTTCGTTGTCCTAGTTTCCCGTATAATCTTTTACCCTGCTGACATTCTTGTACCTATGTTATGTTTGGGTATCATATGTTATCCCATGGCCGTACACCAAAACTGATTTTTCTTCTTCCCCTTGGTGAATTTTAATACTGGTCCAACGCCGAAGTTTCCTTTTATATTCATGTTTGTGAACGTCTCCCTTCTTTGGGGCTCCGTTGATTAGTCTCGCAGCTTTCATCTGGAATGTCTTTGTCTTTTTAACTTTTTAGTTAGTGTGGACGCTTCCAAACCTTCTTGTGAATATTGGTCTGAGAATATTTAAAAAAGAGAAAACAGCACATTGATTTTTATGATGCGTTACCTTCCCTTGTTCCTGGGGATTACGCTTCAGGATTCGTAATTCATTTATACTGTGTTTATTTCATCATTTGTTGTATCTCTCGCTGTCATTCGCAATTTTTGAAGCGATCGGCATTTTTTTTTTTTTCGTGGTCGGCAGTCTTTGTGTTCTACATTTGATGCGTGGTTAGAAGACCGCTAAAACTATCGTTAGGTAAATTAAGGTCCCAGACCCAGATGTGGGGTTAAAAGACCTCGAAACGATCATTAGGTAAATGTGATGTAAAGATCCAAACGCCATTATGGGCGGTAGAGGACTTTCTAACCTTTGTTAGGTAAAACGTTATGCAGGCTCCCAGACCCAGCTGTGGGGGTGTAAACACCTCTGAAACCATTTGGGTGGTACAGACTGCTGAAGGTAAGGTGATCTGCATATAAAAAAAGCTTGCTGCGGTAACAGTGTCTACAGAGAATTTGCAAAATTGATCCACTGAACAAGAGAAAGATTTACATAAAAGGAAATTGTTACAGATTTCAAGGCTCGTGTCTCTCCATCCTAATACCGGCATACAGCAAGGAACACCTTGACTTGTTTAAAGAAAGGAGCGAAATAAATATTAAAGCATTTTTCTGGAAGGTTTATAAGACCCTCCAGGTTACACAGTATATAATACACGGGAACTTCAATAGTGCACGAGGGAGGTCCTCAAGTATGGGTGTGTATCGTCGCTGACGGATCTGAGAGGAAGGTAAAACACAGTCCTTGAAGCCAGCGGCGGCAAGATGTATGGAAGGTTAGACAAAGGGATTCTGTACGAGTCCTGACGCAACTACCTTCGTCTTGAGAAAGTTCTTATCGTATTGCCTTTTTTTTTTTTTTTTTCTTAGCCGTCGCATTACATAATGAAGTCAGCGGTGGTACATACATTGGTGGTAAAGAGACATTCACATTGCATTTTCATATATAATTTTTAATCTTGGGTGTTGGAGCGCCTGGTGGGGGAGTAAGGTTCTTGCGTCATATTGTAAGGAGGATGTTTGGTCAAGGTTCGTCGACTCGTTAAAAATGTTAATGAGATGTGTAATAATTTGCCGAAGGTGTAAATTTTCCCTTGGAAGTTTGGCCGGCAAGTGGCTGTTGGGGAAGAACGGAGGCAGAAGATGCCACGGATAAGAGAGGTGAAGGAGGAAACAGTGCTTAGGCTGAAGGTGGAGACTGTTTCCTCGCGCAAGGGAGGAACCTAGCCACACTATCCTGTTGGGGCTGACAACTTTCCTTGGTTTTCTGCACTTCCGGGAATGGTTGGTTGGGAATGTCTCTACGGGGCAGACCCGTGGAGGAAAGAGGTGTGATGCTGTGGTCTTGATTATTTACTCCGATGCTCGTGAAGGTGAAAAGCAGACTGGGGGTTGAGAGGGTAGTTTGAGACAAACTCAGAGACACACCGTCATACATACACAAGAGATACACACACAAGCACCCCGTAAGCAACGAGCGATGGCGCGTAATGGGCTCTTGTAAGACAGGATTGGATGGTTGGTGTTGTCTGAGTAGGGAATAGTGGGCTAGATCGTTTTGATAATGGCACCAGTGGCAGAGTTATGTGGTGGTATTATTGTGGTGTAGTTGGCTTAGGAATAGTACTTGAAGTTCGTTGTGGTAGTGATGGTTGTGATGTATATGTTGTGTAGGAGGAATCTAAGGGAGGCTGTCCTTATGATTGAATACTGTTGTTGTGTGGTGAGAGAGAAGGACCGGATTCTCATGTTCTGTAGTTGTTGATGTCAGGGGATAAGGTGGTTGTGTTGTGTGTGCCTCATTACCTGCTGTGGTGGCCGGGCCTATGTTGATGACCGTCGATGATGGCCCCTGATGGCCCTCTGTAGTTCAAATGCTCTCCATTAATGGCCTGAACACCATGACCAAGGATTTTTTCTCGCCATTTTTTTCCTTCTCTTCTTCTTCTTTAAGTAGCCATTTGGACTGTATTATTTCCTACAGCATCTCAGTTTTTCATTGGCCAGTGATTAACAAATTCCACTGAGTGCGTCGTTCCAGCGAGACATTACCTGTGCTTCCAGGTTAAGACATTAGACCTTCCAGTAATTCCCCCGTCTGTATTATGGACTATGTGTCCCGTGCTAACAATGACAGTGGTGGGTGTTTTAGCCTCTCCCATTAATTCACATGTTTTGCTGAATCGATGCTGGTAGGAAAGGACATTTGCATGTTTTCTGGTTCAGCATTTTGTTTTGCCTTTATGTCGTTGTGTTAGCAGACAACAGTATTCTAGTCAGGAGAGAACAAGTTTTTTAAAGATAGTTTTGTTTGTTGTGACGTTAGAACACACAACACTATTCTAGTCAGGGGAAAACAAGTGATTTAAAGTCGTAGGCATCGTTGTCGATGCTTCCCAGATTGTGAAGTTCCTCAATATCTTTCTTGTCTTTCTCTTCATGGCTTCGACAGTTACTATTGTTGTCTTTTCCAAGCAGGTGATATTTCCCGACATCATCTCGTCTGAGTCTGCGACGCATCTCTCGTGTATTCAGTGAGGTAATTTCTCAGTTCTTTCCGTTGTGGAGTTGATTTCCCCGTCTCACTCCGACAGTCATTATTTCAAAATATTTATCATATTTTATTGTCACCTCATTTTTGTGTCAGTTGCAATTTTATCCTCCTTATGTTGGAGTTCTTAACCTCACCTCTTCTTACCTTACATTACCCCATCCTTACTGTGTCATTTTACCCCATTTTGTCTCATTTGACCTTCACATTCCATCATTTTAGCCAATTTCTCAGCCTCTTTGAGGTGAAGGGCCCAAACCCGCTGTTGTATCAAAGTATAAGGTAGTTTATAGTAGGTTATCATATATCAAGAGTATTTTCTTTTGAGTAATTTCTGAATAACGTGCTTTTTATTGTTAGAACGATTGACTAGTGTCTCTGCTTACGACCGAGAAGTGTTGAGAATTATTGTTTCTATCGTTGCTGAAATCTGTATTTTCCTGTAAAGTTTGTAAACTTCGGTAAATGATGTGGTTAAACTTTGTAAGTGTGGCATTTCCAGTGACGTGATGGATGGAAAATATTTCAAATGTTCCTCGGGTTAGCCTGATGGAGAACAACGGCGAGTGTACAAGGAAGGCAGAGAGTGGCTATAACACTGATGGAGTGAGGGAGGCACAGTGAGGACAGGTGTCCAGAACCGTCACTGAGTAAATGGGGCAAGGAGCCATTGGTGAGGAAAAGTATAGTGAATGAGAGAGAGAGAGAGAGAGAGAGAGAGAGAGAGAGAGAGAGAGAGAGAGAGGAGAGAGAGAGAGAGAGTACACTATGTATGTAATCCCGGATGCGAACGTGAGTAAAACAAGAGAGATTGATACTGGTGAAAGTATTATCATGGAAATTGAATTGAGGGATAGTGACTGAAATATATGACTGGCATCTAGCGAGATGGAGGGACATAGAAGGAGTATAGGAGGGAGGTAGGGAATGTAAATGAATTAAACATCACGGATAACAAGAGAGAGAGAGACGAGGTGACATAGAAGGAATATGTGAAGGAGAGAGTGTGACTGAATTATACGTCACGGATAACAAAGATAGCATGATATAGAAGGAGTATATGAAGGAGGGAGAGAGTATAGGGAATAGTTATGCGAGGAGAGAGAACATAGACATGTAGATTAAGGGTGTAATGACATTGGGTCCGCCGAGAATGCCGTGAGCGACGGAAGAATGGCATGACGGAATGATTTAATGCATGACTGTATAAGTGAGCGAGGGAGGGGACGGACTAGTGGCGCTGTAGGGCAGTCACAGAGGAGAGGAACAAGCTGGCATTGCCGTCAACCGTAGCAGCCAGACTACTAATGAAGTGATTAGCATTAGATTTGTCCAGGTGATTGGTGGGGCGCCAGGAGTGGAGGCCATTACGGTAGGTGGTGACCTCACACACACACACACACACACACACACACACACACACACACACACACACAGAGGTGTGAATTTTTCCGGCGATGTCAGCGTTGGTCATGCTGTGTGAAGATTCTGACTCGTTTATTCCTCCTGCAGGAGTTTGGGTCTGTGGTGTGCACATGAATATTTCATCACGTGTAGCTAAGAGTATGGGTAAGTGGAGAGTAACACTCGTACACGGAACAGGAAGATGAACTTACTGTAACATCTGGGGCCGCACAGTGTCCATCGCTTTCCCCGTAAATATTACGAGATTAGTCGACCAGCCGGTGGAAATAGACAGAAGCGCTTTTGATAGATATTCACAAAGGGCAAATAATCAACCGGGCTGCTTAGTGGACACGTAGATCTGCCAGACGCGGCCTCAGGTATCTTAGGTGATCAGAGCAGCAACCCAACTCGGTCTCATACGAGGCAAGAGTTAACCTTCAGTGGTATACGTGGTTTCCACGTCGCCCTGTGGTAATGAGATTTCGGGGAGTTGTTTAATTAACCGGTTATAAAAATAGAGAAAGGGTTGGGCGGGAAGGAGCGTGGGAGAGGCAGCAGTATTACGGGTATAGCAGCATGGATCCCGAGGTTTATCTACATATACATACATTACGTACCTGTCCCAGCTTTCCCAGATTTGACGGTTCCTTTATTACCTTCTCCAGAGGAGAGTTTCCCCGTGAAATTGAGCTGCTCTCAAGAAAACGGATTACAGCCCGGCTCTGATAGTGAAGACGTAGTGTGGGTATATTGCACCTTCACTAGTAAGTAATTGCTTCTCTCAAGAAAGTGAAGGAAGGTAAAGATCCATTACACGTACATGGATACAAGCTACACACATGGCCAGCAGTGTATCGCAAGCTACATAGTTAATGTATACCTGGTTTATGTCTGATATACGTAGTGAACACAATTACATAAAAGTTTGTGAATTACTTGGTATAATACTTGCTTGGTACATGATATTATTGTCGCTTGTAGTGATGAATTCATATTTTGTCGGACGTTGCAACAACACATGAGGGTTATAGGTTCTCTATTCTCTGGTGTTGTAGAGCTTGTCAAGCCCGAGTTGGGTTTCATGACTTACCAAGACGTTCATTACCACCTGTTTTATGCTCTGGGCAGGTGTCCCCATAGCTCATGCCTACATGGCCGCTACATGTGGCTTGATTACTTTATTATTTCGGAAGTTAGTTTCATCTTGATTTAGTCCCGAGGGTGTGGAAGGCGCACAGAGGAGCAACAATGCAGTGAGGTCCCAGACCGAGTCTGAGAGAGAGAGAGAGAGAGAGAGAGAGAGAGAGAGAGAGAGAGAGAGAGAGAGAGAGAGAGAGAGAGAGTTTATTCAGTGAATCCAAACGATTATATAGTTTTATGTGATATCTGACCAAGTCTCTGTTTGGCCATACAAGTGTCGCAGGAGAAGGGTGTAGTGTGTGTGGTGTGTAGCGACACAGCCCTTAATTTTGGGCTCTGCACCTGCTCTGTGCCAGGTAAAGCCCTGGACCCGCACCGTGCCAGGTAAAGCCCTTTGCCCGGTATTTTTGTCGAGTAGTTGTGCCGTGCCCCTGCGGCGCACTAAGCTCTTAAGAGTTAGTGGGAGCAGGGGACTTTCTTTTGGTTCTTTGTGTGACTTGGTTCTCCTGTCTTGCCTCTAATTCGGTCTTAAATATTCCCATCTTTATTCTTTTATTTTTCTTGCCTTCTTAGATTTATTGATTTTTTCTCCATGAATATGCTTCCGTCTCATGCGTCTTCCTGTCAGCTTTTAGCTTCAATTCATATCCTAATTGTAGGTCTCCTATAGTTCTCCAGTCTATATTTCTCAAGTTTGTAGCTGTAATCTTTCTGTATCTCACTTCCTGACTGTAACTCGCCTTGCGTCTCAACTGCTCTTCGTTCAGTAACTCTTTTCTCATCTTCTCTCAGCTCTTAATATTTATCATTCATCCTGCCTTACAGAAGCTTCCCTCATGTTTGCTCTCACAGGGGCAAGAGGGAGAGCCCTTCCGCCTGTAGCTTAATGTGGACGCTTGTTAATTCTTCTTATGTTTGGAGATTTTACCATGCATTTTACATCAGCATCCCAGCACCAGTTACTTCCGGCTTTCTTCACACACAAGCCCTGGGTAGATGTACGAGACCCGAGGTGTTCTCTGAATATTCTCTCTCTCTCTCTCTCTCTCTCTCTCTCTCTCTCTCTCTCTCTCTCTCTCTCTCTCTCTCTCTCTCTCTCTCCAGTCGTACAGTGAACTTATTGGCTGATTATTACCTTTCTTTCTTGGTAGGGAAATTGCTGTTATTGCCTATTGATCTCTAAGATTTGAACGGAGGCAGAAATAATAAAGATAACAATAATAATGATAATAATTGTATTTGGGCTTACAGAAGAGTCACTTGCCTTCCATATTTTCTTACGCCAGGAATGACGGTTATCGTATATGTAGTAGTTGGGGTAAACAACGAAGAGATGGAGGGAAAAAGATAAAAGATAGATAGCTAGAGCAAGAGAGGAAGATATGACAGACGCAACACGTATCCATTCCTGAGAGGAGAGACATAACAAGGCAGCTGTCTCCTGTAGCTCACACGAAATACGTTCCACTTTCCAGTCGCTTGCATCACATCCCGTTCCACGGGCGAGGGTCGATCAGCCCCTGGAAAGACATCCTCGCGGCTTTTCCAGCCCAAGCGAAAAACAAGGCCGTTTTCTACCGGTGATTTCTACCTAAGGAGTCGCCTAATTGGCTCAGGTGACCTGGTCTAATTTGAACACCTTGTTATGGTCGTGTTTGTTCCTAGCGCTTTGTTGTACCCTCTTGGTGGGGGGCAACCGTGGGTCGGAGTTTCTTGAGTCTTGTTTACATGCCATTAGCGCGGCGTGGCCTTGAGTGACGCTAATACAGGAGGGTAATTACTGAGGTCTGCTGCTGCTGCTGCTGCTGGGTGGTAAATTAGTGTTTCCTGCCTCCAGTCGGACGGAGGAAATTTGATTTTCTGCGATTGGTGAGTTGGTTTGGGTCCCGGCGGCCAGCCTGGCCACCAGGACCCCTTGGTGCCCCGCCGTAATTCATGCCAGAAATACTGAATGACCTTCCGCCCCGGAGGGTCTCTACCGCCTCCTTTCCTGCACGTGTATATGTTTATTGTGCTCACCAGCGAGCGTCTTCGTCTCTGTCTGTCCTTCCAATGCTCTTCATTCTTATTCACTCCCCTTGGTCATCTTTCATGTGTTCTTCATTAATCCTGGTCGTCCTTCTTTCATTTGGTCTCCTTTATTCTTCTTAATTATCTTGTTCCCCTTGCTGTCTTTTATTTGATGTTTGTGACTTCCTTTACTTGTTGCTCTCCTTTCTTCCTGGTTCTCTTTATTCCAAAAGTTTCCTTCTTTCGCGTGATCCTTTTCATTTGCTTCGTCCGTTCCGTGAAATATTCTTCCTTGTCCTTCCTTATAGCGGGATGGTAAGACGCTTGGTAATCGTACCACAAAAGTCGTACTGTCATGCTCAGGGGTCGTACCTCCGTACTGGAGAGTCGTACCGTCGTGCTCAGGGATGTGAGTAGTTCTGGATGGGTACTAGAGGTGTTTGGTACACCTTCAAAACTTCTGCTGTGGATGGAACTGTCGCTGGTAGATCGTAACATTTTGCTTGATCCCGCGATGTTTGATGCGACCAGAGGTTTCTGATGTTGTCCCCGAGCAGTTAAAGCGTCGCTGGTTGTGTTGGCGGCCAGTACAGGGGACGAAACATTTGGCTTTTAAAATGTAACATTGGAAGGGAGGCAAAAACAAGTTAGTTAAATGGGAGGAATAGTGTCCGTAGAGTTACTGGCTGCGTGTACATGTCGCCGGTCACTCGTTGCACATGACTCTGCGCGAAGATTTCATCTGTGTTATGGCGTGTATGAACTAGTGTCTCATCTTCGTTGCGTTGTTACCTACTTCCTTCATTGAACAGCCTCCTTTCTGTCGGTGGGTATACTTTAAGGTAAATATGTGCTTTATTCCAAAGATATTCAGATGGTATGCATAGCGCCTCGTAAGATTTTCAGGTTATGCATAGTGGAAGGTAAGATAGTCAGTTATCATGCATGATGGTGGGTAAGATATTCAGTTATACAATAACACTGTAAGATAGTGATCATGAATAATGGTGGGTAAGATATTAAGATATGCATAATGGCACGTAAAGATTTCCAAGCCTTCTTCGCGGTGCATGTTGTAAATTGTCCGTTGCCTTGTGAAAAGCAGGGACATTACAGTGGCATCTTTGTGTGTGAGAGAGAGCGGAAGGCAGTGGTGAACGCCGAACTGTTCCTCGGAGCTCAGGTGTGAGAGGCAGCGTTGCCCTCACATAAAGACCGCTGGAGGAGGCTTGTAGGAATTTCTCTCGGATCAGTCTTTGACGGATGTGATTCAAGACATTGGATCAGAGAATCAGACAGCGGTTAGCACAAGTCTTCGATGTTTTTCTCGATAGAAATTTGAATAACTATTCCAACCTGTACGGTCGTTTTGGATATCCACCGAATGGCATAGAACAAGAGTTTGGTGGGTCAGGTCAAGTCATATTAGTTAGAATGACTTCGTTAACGGTCCAGGTCACCTGGTTAATATTGGGGAATTTTTGGTTTACACAGGGAGAGAGTAGGTCCTGATTGCACACAGGGAGAGAGCAGGACATTACGTGTACTTAGGTAGAGTACAGGACCAGAGTGTATACAGGGAGAAAATAGGACCTGAGTGTACACAGGGAGAGAGTAGGGCCTAACGTGTACACAGGGAGAGTATAAGACCTAACGTTTACACAGGGAGAGAGTAGGACCTGAGTGTATACAGGAAGAGAGTGGGACCTGACGTGTACACAGGGAGAGAGCAGGGCCTAACGTGTACACAGGGAGAGTATAAGACCTAACGTTTACACAGGGAGAGAGTAGGACCTGAGTGTATACAGGGAGAGAGTGGGACCTGACGTGTATACAGGGAGAGAGCAGGGCCTAACGTGTACATAGCGAGAGTGTAGGACCTGACGTGTACCCAGGGAGAGGTTGAAAGGTTCCCATCCCTCACGGATCTCGTCAATAGTGTGTACATGAAGTAGGGTGCATGTATAAAGAAAGTCTTTCAGCTGTTCCATCTGTCCACCTGTTTTTAAGGCTGCTTGGATTCGAATTGAAAAGAAACTCGAAACAGTTTTTGTCGGGGAATATGTCAGCAGGTCTGCTTAGCAAGATCTGTATCATGTCTTTTTTTTATTTTTAAATCCGTAATATTCACGGTTATGAATACTGTTCTGTTGCCATTTGCATAGCTTCCTTTTATCGGATGGGAACGTAATGAGGTTTTTATTTGCGTTAATGAACCTGTGTTAATGACGGGCCGTGGATTACTGTCGCTGCTCCGCTGGGTCGTGATGGCTTTGATAAGCTGCACTAATGTGACCACGGGTTCGTGGCGTCCTCTGCTCTGTTTTGAAGTCTCCAGCTCTTCTCGTAAACCAGGACGGGCTCGGTTTCTGCGGCCGTGCTGGGAATCCTCAGCAGCTATGATAGGCCAGTCTAGGTAAGTCCGCTGCTGTCCTGGGGGACCCCCCGCTGCTGTGATACTCCGGGCCAAGTCCTGGTTTCGTTGCTGAGTTGAGGAGACTCCACCACCATGATAAACCCGGGCAGGTTGTGTGACCAGTGCTTTGTTGGGGAGCTATGATAAACCGTGCCAAGGCCGCCTCCATCTGGGGCAAGAGGCGTGGGAGGCACTAACGAAGGAACGGGACGCAAAAATGTAAACAATTTACAACTTGGGCTTGCCGAATGGCTGCTGGTAAACTTACTGTGTGGCTGGGTCGGGAGGGTCTGTCTGCTGGTGGTAATGGTGAATGTGGTGGTGATGGTGATAGGGCACGCAAGGGGTGTGGTTGTGCTTTCGGTGTTGATGGTTGTGGTGGTGATGGTGGAGGTAGTGTGATGGTGGTGGTGTGGAGGAGGGAGGTTTGGACTGGTGGGGCCCGGGAAGGATTTAATTCTACTTGACTGGCCGGCCATCTGGCCTCTGCTCTGGGGATGAAATCGATTGTTACGAGGGTACGGTGCCTGGTGTGTGTGCCTGGCCCTCTGATGCCGTCCCTGGCCCTGATGCTGGCCTCGCTGCCGGCCCTGGCCTATCTCGGATTGGCATCACTAATGCCAGTGGCAAGGAAGTACACCGCCTCTTGAGGCTTCTGAATTATGATAGGCACCTTAACCTAACCTAAACAACCAGTAGGCTTGTTGGTCATGACCGTTATACTGTATGACCTAACCTTCACTAACGTAGCGGTAGGCTTGGTGACCTGTTTAAGCTGACATGATTTAACCTCAGACATGTTGGTTGTAAATGTTGTACTGTAGCCTGAGGTAACCTAACTTGAGGCATGTTGGTTGTAAGTCATAAGGTAAGCTTGCCCATCCAAAGTGTTCTTGGTTACAGTTCGTACGGTAGTGTAACTTAGTCATACCTTGTGCTGGTTGGTTATGACTAGTAACATAACCTAACCAATCTCGACCTAACCTTGGCGCGCGTTGCTGAGGTCCGGCGCAACACAACTTGTGGCGAGAGTTAAAATAAAAAAGCCAGTCATCTAAAACACCTGATGTAAGGATCGCTCGATGGAGATCCTGGCATTGAAATTAATCGTATCATCCGACGGGGTTATGAATCCATTTATCTGGACCATTCCGGTCGATGATATTCATTAAGGCTCATTAAGTAACTGGCAGCCGGTGGGAGAGGGTTAATGCGACGTCGTGGTCGGCTGCCACTCCGCCACCCTCAGCGGGGAGGGAAATGGCCATAGAAAACTGGTGGTGGTGATGTGAGTGGCGTCATCTGGTAGGGTGACCCTCCACCATGTGGCGCAGGTCCTCATGATGAGGTACTCCTGAAGGGGGTATGGGAGGGGATGTTAGAGACAGGGGGGTGAGTACCGTCCTACGTACATACTTAATACCCTACGATATAGGCATATTGGCTGGGCTAGCGTGAAGTGCTCACCGCAAGACTTGCTTGATGAAGAGAGAGAGAGAGAGAGAGAGAGAGAGAGAGAGAGAGAGAGAGAGAGAGAGAGAGAGAGAGAGAGAGAGGATATTGCCACCATGGGAGTAAGGGATGGGTTATAGAGAGGGAAAGCTATGCATGGGAGGGGACACCCGGGGGAACATGGGGACCAGGAGAGCGAGTGAACCAGTCAGGCTGAAATGTAGAGTTATTGCCACGGGCCCTGCGGAGGATGGCTGGGCTGTGCTGTGCTGCACAGGACGCATGAGTTACAGCCGAGGTTGCTGGACTCTGTGGTACAGGACGCATGAGATACAGTGGAGGATGTTGGACGATACGGCACAGGGCAGATGAGTTACATTCAGGGATGACGAGTGTACAGTAAAGGAGGAGGGGGTCAACTTAGTCACGATCTGTTGATGTGGATATTAATGGTTGACCTTAAGGGTCAGGTCAAATGAAGTTTGTCGTATAAGAACCGGTGTGGGAGCCAGAATCCTCCTCCTAATGCATGACACAGTGCCTTAGGCAGCCTTGCTAATACCTGACACAAGTGGATGGTATTCAGGGAGCATCTTACGCCTCAATCACCGGTGACGTTAAATATTGACATGTGTGCGACCCCAGCGGTCTAGTGTGGGCATAAGCGGTGTAAATGAGGGGATGAAAGACTCGGGCAGAGAGGGAGGGAGGGGAGGAGGGTCCTGGTATTGGATAGGGAGGGACGGTAGGTGCGGGGAAGAGGGGATTTGGTTCTGAAGGAGTTTCTGGTGAGAGTTGTCCGGTGAGGTCTTGATTGTGGATTGGGAAGTGAGGAGGAAGTGGATTGGGTGGTGGTTTTGAAGTGCTGGTAGGGCACCCTAGGAGCTGCTGAGGAAGCAGAAGGAAGGAGTGTCTTGGTGGTTTGTTGGGGAGTCATGGGTGCTGGAGCAGGGTGGACAGTGTAAGTGGGTTATGAGGTGGATGATGGGGACCACAGGGGAGATGGATGGAGCTGGAAGGGTAGTGTGTGCTGGAGTGGATGAGTTGTATCATTAAGGAGTGGGTGTTGAGTGGGACAGGAGAAGTGGGTGATGTGGGCCACAGGGGAAGCGGCTGAAGTTTAGATATAAATATTCCTCCTTGAGTTCCTTTCCCTTCTGTCTTGCTGCTTAGTTTCCAAGATTTTAAGTAAGACTTGTATGAAAACTAATTACAGTTTTCCGCTCGATCAAATCAGTTGAGAAACGACCACTGTGCGTTCAAATAGACTTGGTTCTTTCCTTCCCAGTAAACTTCGAGACAGCTCGCCCTCTTTTAAGGTGTCACTTAACGTCTGGTTCTTTTCTCACGGTGGATGGTAGTGATGTGTGTGTGTGTGTGTGTGTGTGTGTGTGTGTGTGTGTAAAGGAAGGAGCCAGGTGCTGAACGTTGTTCATTCTGACACATAGGTAGTAAGGTAGGAGTCAGGTTCGAGCTGCTGATCAGGATGTAATTCTTAATGTTTCGACACCTTGACGGTGACATCATGACTAGCAGCAGCTCGTGTCTCATTGCTGCCGTAACACCTACAGGAGCCATGTGTGTGCTCTTCCTCAAGACGGGTTATCACGAACTGTTCAAGACCAGGTTATTGCCACACTCGCCGTCCATACCCCCGTACAAGTTCTACCCAAGCCCAGTTTGTTGTTGTGTGTGATGGCTGGTAGGTACGTTGCAGTGGAAGAATCCGTCACACTAAAGGAAAAATACTTCAAACACGCCAGCCTGGCTGGCCGAAAATACTCTGGCAAACCTTTTTTTCCGCTTTCAAATATATTTATGACTTCATTTTGTAGGGTGTTGGCATTTTCGTGGGGGGGGGGGGGGGTCAGGCATTATGATACCCTCTGTTTTGAAGCTAATAGAAGTGAGCATTTTCTTCATCTTTCATGTCCTTCAAGTTTTTCAGCCATTGAAAAACTTATTTCGACTTGATTTTGTCTTGTTTTCAGTAGATATATTAGAAGAATGCAGGTCTTACGGTGAATAGTGCACTGATCCCCCGACCGCGTATGTCGCTGAACATATGACGGATCATCTCTACCTGTACGTTCGACGAACCGTCCGTCGCTGAATGTGTGACGGCCAGTTCGTCGTTAAACTTCTGTTCATTGCTGTTCATTCCGTGCTGCCTGACAACATTCTAGTTTCATTTCGTCAATAACAGTGAGTAACAGTGAGCCAGACTGACGACAAGAGTTAAGCGGTGCTGCGCCTGGGGACTGCTGTGTTGGTATAAGCATATAATCCTGTCGATCCAAGTTTAGCGTAGGAAAAATTTAGATGATATTCTATGAACATAAACTGTTTTCAGTTTGTAGACTCTTGTGACAAATACACATGAAACACTATCTTCATTTTCACATTATATACATCCAGAGACCGAGTACTTAGAGGATGAGCCGCCATAAGACAGGGATGGGGATGTGCCAGCGGGCCGCGGCTTCCAACAGCTTGGTGGATCAACGACCCAAGGCAGCATCTTGAGCTGTGGGGGGTCAAAGACCCTCTCTGACTACGCTCTGCAAATACACCAGAGACTTGGCCAACCTAACAACAACAAACAAGGACTGGAGGCAGACCACGGCCGACATAAAATATATACTCATGGATATGGTGGACAGTGACCAGAGCTTTGTGCATATGTTCAAAATTCGTATCCCATAATGTAGGGGAACTTCATTTGTTGATTCTAATTGGCCGTAGCTGAATAGAATTTTTTGTGCAGTGTTCTGTGTAGGACGATACTAGACTGGTTGCTTTTTCGTTTAATCTCCATTGTTGGCCGGACCTGTGCACCGCCCACCACACTCACCCGTACAATTGGGAGTCCACATTTTACGGCCAAGAGAATAGATCGTTGCATGAAAAAGTTGTAGTTTTTTTTTTTGTTCCTTCCTGTATTTAAATGCTGGCCCTTTCTCCACTGTGAATGTGGTGCAGCAAATGTTCATTAATTGCAGACTCGTGATTATGTAGGTTATTGCTGGCCATTGAATTTGTGTCATTACCCACGGTAAAGTCCTCACATTGGCCAGTATGTACGAATTACTTCCATTTCGGAGGTCTTGTTCCCCAGTAACCACTAGGTTACGCAATCGTCAAGTCCTGGCTGGTCTGCCGCACTTTGCTGGTATTAATCCAAGGACTTTCAAAATTTCCCCGTCGTCGACTGTTGTGATGGAACGACTGTAAGCAGAACTGTGCGACAGAGCGGAGTAGAAAAACTAATAGAAGGGAGTTTGATAAGCAAGGCTTGTGCCACAACCTGCCTGATGGTTTACGTAGATATGTCGAGGAACACGACGAGAGAGAGAGAGAGAGAGAGAGATTGGTAGAGACCCTGAGTTTGGAGGAAGAGAGGTGCGTATCACATAAGGGAGATGAACCATGCAGTGGTAGTATGTCTCTCCGGTATACGTTACTGCTCATTATTTCTTCCCTTCGGCCATGACGGAGTAGTTGGAATATTCCACCATTAGCAAGAGCTGGGTTTTTAAAGTGAGTCCCCGGACGACTTAGATAATTTCTTTCATGTCGATTTTTTCGTGTAATTCGTGAAGCTGCAACTATTGCATTTGATTGGGTCAGCAGACCGCTGATAAAGTTTTATGTGGTTTGAATATCTGTGTTGTGTGAGGAAGATGTTATGCTTGTGGGGGGAGGGACGGTTATAATGCCTGTAAAGCTGAGTGTATCAGTATTTTCATGTCTTTTATTATTATTTTTCAGCAAATTAGTTCTGTGGGTCTTTTATTAACGCTTGTCTCTTTCTTTCCAGGTAAGTCATGTGTTGCTGACACTAGTTGACAACTGTCTGAAGTCAGCAGGTATGTGGAAGTTACTCCTGTAGTGTTGGCAGAAATGCTGACATCAAGTAATCTCTGAACCTGGTAGCTTAGAAGTCCTGTATTAATGTAACTTTTACCTGCCCACGTAGGTATGGTGACCCGGTCTTTAACCTGACATTTACTGAGTTTGTTTATCCTCACGTAAGAGTATGCAAGATATCCAGTTGACCTCCCTACCACTGTGTTGACTCTGCAGCGGGGAATAAAACGCTTTATTATTGACTTGCCTGGATAAGATACCATGAAATGGTAATTAAGAAAAAAACCTCTGCTTGTTTTCTTTAGTGCGTCCTCATGTTGATTTCGTCATCGCACTGGTCATCTCGGTGACTCCGGATGTCTAGAACACGGCAGAATTTATTCGGGTACTGGAAATATCAGTCGTGTTGCAAGCCTAGCATGTATGAAAACATTATTATTAGGGGTAATTTAAGTAACTGTGTTGTTATATTTGTAATGATTTATTAGCGAAGTTAGTTAGCAGTACTGACGAAACAGTGTGATCAGTATATTATACGTAAAGTTTGATGATCTGTAAAGATGTTTTCGTCCGCTTTGCATCTGTTACTTCAAAACTGATCCGAAAAACTGGATGGAAATAGCGAAGCTCACTTTCCATGGTTTGAGATGCTGCTGAAGTTGATGTTGGTAAGTAAATGTGATATTAACGTGTTAATTACTACCAAGACGTCGTAAATATGGTTAATAATGACGTGAATAATACGGTTCTCTTTTTGCCTCTTCTTTAAAAAACATGTCCCTTTTTGTCTTGTCTCAGATATATGCTTTCATCTCACTTCTCTTCAGGTCTCTTCTCATTTCTCCTCACTTTATTCATTGTTTTCCGTTTCCATTCTCCTGTTTTCGCCTCCCTCCCTCCCCGGTTCATTTCATCACCTGTTCTTCCATATCTCATCGTTTGTTCCAATCTCGTGTTCACCTCTTACGTTCACTGTCCTGCATCCCCCCTTCATGTTTTCCCTTCATCTTTTCGGGTCATCTCGGGTCATATCCTGCCCTTATCTGCGTCCATCTCCCCTAACATTTCCCTCGGTGTATAGCCGCCCCTCCCTGTGTGTACGTATATATCTCTCCGTCTCATTTTATTAACGCACCTTCTGTCTTGCGCTTTTTATATTCACTTTGTTTCGTAAGTTGTATACGAGCGTCCTGGAGCAGCCTAGCATTGGTTATGCAGGGGTGCAGACTGAAGCATGCTTCAGGTGGGTTCATCACGACCTCTTCACCTGGGAGGCAGGGTTGGCAGGAGGCTCAAGCTGCGGGGTTGGAGAAGACGCCCTCCGGAATACGTAAGGCGGTTTTGGTTGAGCGTTGGTCTTGTTGACTCGACTAGATGCAGGCATTTCCCACGTGAACCGAGGGTGGTTGGTAGAGTCAGAACTTGCAGAGGTGATCCACCCTCCGCATTTATTAGTACAACGCCAGTGGTTTTCATCACTTTGTATGCCCCAGAGAGCAGCGTAAGCTACACGTAGTAGTTTCTGTAACCTCGGTCTTCTCTATCCATTCTCTCCCTTTGTTTTCTGGTAGCCATTATCCACGCTTGAGTTAGAGATTCATGTATTTAATATGACGAACTAATGGGCCTCCATAATGCTTTCCTTTATTATTATTAAAGAATTTCGCGGAAATCATGGGTGTCGGGGGGCCGCGCGGTTCAGATAGACTGGGTTGCGCTGAGGTGCGGGGTTAGAGGATAGCCCCCGAAACAGGCATAAAGAATTATTTAAGAGAATGAAAAGCTTCCAGAGAGTTTATTCATTAGAGCTTAGACGTTTGAGACACGTCACAATAGGTACTTGAAAAAATAATGGAAGGCTTAGAATCCTAAATCTTTAGGTGGAAATAAATCCCTCTTCTGGGATGAGCAGGCTTGGTAGACCTTACGAATTTAATTAACTGAAAAGTATAAGTAATGTGAGGACGGAAGGAGACGGATTTAGATCGATATATTCGGGTAAGGAAAGGAATCTCATCATGTTGTCCAGAGTGTACCAGGCAAGCTAGCCAGTGCTAGTGGGTTCAGGGCAGGAGAGTGGTTAGTACCATACCATCCAGCATTCTGGTTGTGTACCATGTCCTCAAACCTTAATGACAGCACGCCAGGTAAGGTACGCTTTCAACATTCTGGAAATAGTTTCTGTTTAATTTCCTGTTTATTTTTGTGTGAATAAGACATGTCTTTATGTTTTTTATGAATAAATGAATTCTCCAATTTTTTTTCATTTGTCTTGTGATTTTGATATGAGAAAGAAAATCTCCCTCTCTCTGTGAATTGTGTCGGTGTTTTCCGATTAAAATTTTCAGTAAGAGGCGACCATTTCCGAGCCATTACCAGCATCACTGGGAAAAGACGACACGAATCTGATTTGCATGGCGGTCGATGCCGGCACTGAGACCCCCCTCCATCCTCCCTCCCTCCCAGCCAGGCAGCTCGCTCACCGCCCTTCACACAGGAATTTTGACGACAGTTATTAAAATTGATCACGTTACTGTATGGGTAATGATGGTAATGATAATGATAATGATAAATATAATGATAATAATGATAGTGTGTGAAGTAGTATTAGTAATGGTGTAGTAGTAGTAGTAATGGTGTAGTGGTAGTAGTAGTAGGAAATCTTATGCTAGTTTTGTTTGTACTTTTACATCAAGCTATGTCCTTCCTCCACGACACAAGGTTAAACTCTCAGCCTACACCTCTCTTATTTCCCTCCTCAGACCTGACAGAGATGAAGATATACACGGCATCTGCTTATCATTATTTGCAGGTTTGACATGGTAAGTATGAAAACCTCAGCTTTGCCATTTGATTAAATCTGAATTATATTGTTGTGCGGGAATTCAGTGACTCAAGACTGAAATACGGAATACCAGATGCACACCAACATTTTTCAAGTCGTATAAGAAAAGTTCTGATTACCTTAAGAGAACTCAAGAAAGCGGAAGTTGCCTCTTGTGGAAAAAAAAGAGAGGAGGTAACCTGGCCCTTGTGAGCCTCCAGGAGGAGAATGGCATAACTGATAATGACACTGCAAAGCTTCCTCACGCTGCAGGCTGGAGTACTGTTGTGTACTGACGTCATCATGCAGTGCGGGCCAACTTCTCCAAGTTGTAAAATTTGGGAAGACTATTCATGGGACACAATGGCTTGGTTAAAAATCACAACACAACCGTGAACGACTGAAAGCACTCAAGGCTCCTCCCTCGGGAGTGCAGACGGGAGAGAGATATCCTAATGTACTTGTAGAGAAACTGTGAAGGTTTGGTTTCCTGTCATAAGTGGCATGTCACTCTGTCTTTCTCCCTGTACCATAAGTTGCGTTAAGAAAACTGTGTCAACACTCAGCGCCCGATACTTCTGGCTCATTTCTAGGTTCAGAAGAACTTACTGAAGATATATCTACGGATTGTATCAGTAACCCAGATTCTAAAGGATATGGAAGCCTGCTGGACGTGGCTTCAAACAGTGCGATTGATCAAGGGAGGAACGATGCTGTGTCTTGGCCCAAGACCGAGCTGTGGAGATAAACATAAGACCATGACCTGTTGTAATCCATAGAAGATGCTATGTAGTAATAATACGACGATAATCATAGCTTTCCTCAATTTAGATTTATATAGAGAGAGGTTGGTTCTGTTGTTGACAGTACAGAACCACTTGGCATAATTGATTGTGGTTTTCTCTGAAATGATCACGAGTCATGTCCTGTTGTCGATGTGGTGTGTGTAGATGACGTAAAGCATTGTTGAACGAGGGAATTGGTGGTAGTATAGCGTTTTATGATGTAAGGGATGGCTTTCCCTCGTCAGATGTTATGGTCGATGTTGCTTTCTGGTTTGGCACCAATTATTGGAATGTGGTATGTATGTGTCTGTGTGGTGGCAGCCAGTATAGGTTTCCTTGTCCGGCAGTTGGCAGTATTATTCATGTCCGCAGAGAGAAGTTAGGATGTTCAGTGTATGTAGGGTAATTGCAGGGACTCCTGACTCGCCTATTACAACTTGAGTTGTTATATGAGCTGGTGGTCGTTGTGGTGGTGGTGATAGTTCTGGTTGTAGTGTTGGTGGTGATAGTGGTTCTCTTCCATGGGGAGTCAGTCAGTTCTTCCTTGCACTTCAAGATCAAGTTTATACCACGTTATCGTAAATTACTGTAGATTGAAGTTAAAGTTGCATGTTTCCCTTGCGTTACTTGAGGTGCCTGATTATGTCGTGGACTGCTTAGGGCTGCCTGACATAACCAGATATGGTGACTTATTTCTTTCCTCTTGATATGATACTGACAGTAATTATTATGATGATATTATGACTGAAGATGATGTCTACCTTCTCATTGTAAACTCAATGCTAATGTTGTATCTTGGTGTGTATGATTACAGTCGGTCATGTTGCTCCGTTTCTCAGTGTATTAAGGTATTCTTGATATTCTCTCGTTTCCTTCATATTGTAGAGTTTCTTTGGACGTGTTTTACATTTGTGTTTCTTATTGACGTATACGTGTGTTATCTACGATCAGGTTGGTAGTGGTATCTTGTATCTGTATCCAGTCGTAAGTTCAGCTTGTGTTCTTTTGAGTTACAGTTGTATCCTGCGTTACTGATTGGAAACCTTACCTTTACCTTAACGTACCTCAGTATTACCTGAGCTGAGGGAGGTCATTAGCTGCAGGATGAAAGCTGTACAGTTAGGACGAAGCTGATAGCCGGCTGGGAGGGGTTATATTTTATATAAACGATTATCTTAGGTTGAATTATCCTCACACCTTTATTTTTTCCCATGGTGAAGGTCAAGGGAAGAAAGGCCTCACGGTGGGGGGAGGCCGTAAATAGAATATAAAAGAGAAAGCATAAAAAGTTATAGCAGTAAAGAGAGAATAGGAAAATGTGAATCCGATAATTTTGGAGGAAGTGGGACACTATATTTTTAAAAAGGGTCAAATTTAAGCTGATAGGAGTTCTAAAGCTTATCGGTGTTGGGAAAGAACGAGATATCGCGCCGGGCCAGTTGTAGCTGATTTTGAACACCTTTCCTTTGGGGTTGGGGGGGGGGAATGTTTGTTGATGTATTTGTGTGTGTGTCTGTATGTAGCGAATCTCTGGCTGTGGAAGCCAGCAAATACTGCTCGGATATTTGTCTCTCATCATCCTCCCGCGGACACTCGATGATGGTATTATCTCTACCTCCTGACTGAACCTTCCAGTATCTTATTATCACCGTTTGGGAGTCATTCTCAGGGCGGAATCTCGTAAGTACTTACGGAAGTCAGTCACAGTCTCTCATTAATGACCCATGGCAAAAATCTCGTCATAGGTATGAGAAAGTAGGAATAGTCTCTCTCTCTCTCTCTCTCTCTCTCTCTCTCTCTCTCGCTCTCGCTCTCGCATTCGAGTAATGGACTCAAAACCAGTGCTAAATGGCTCGACTCTGATAGATTTAACCAATTCAGATCAGCATGGCACGGGCGTAGAGCTTATCCCCCGGGTTATCCCTTCAGAGCTCAATGGAACTTTATGTATATAAATTGATGGTTTACATTCAGTTTTCTCAGATCAGTGAACACTCTATAATCGTGTCCCGCACGTGTGAAGCTGCTGTATCAGTTGTATTTGTAAGTCTTACCACACAAAATGCAGTAGATGGTTCTCGTTCATTTACCGTAGGTTTCATCGGCTTCTCTCTACCCCTACAGCAGTGTTTAGTGACTACGCTTACGCTCGTTCCCCTTACCAACCAGGCTGTTCGTGGAGGCAAGCCGTACACCAGCATAACCACTACTTCCTGGTTGGTTTTGAGTACACCGAAGATGTCTGGCCTGTGGCCAAAGGGGTCTTGGATGCGTCCGGGTTATACATGATGTTCCTGTTTTTCTCGCCATTGAATGGTTTGTCAGAGGTTGGCTTTTTATCATGTGGGTTTTCGTCGGGGCAACTGAGGTGATGTATTGCTCATCTGGTCTTCCTCTTTCTCTCCGTCGGGCTAATTTGTGTGAGTCGCTTAGAATTCAGATTCTCTAACGTTGTCTGTGTGTCACGGTGGAATCCGATGTGTTGAGTGCATCCGTGCGTGGTTCTAGAAACCTGGGCGGATCTTTATCTCCCACGTCAGTCTGTGGACGACATAGCAGGTGAAGGATGGGTCTTGAGATATGTCTCAGGGAGTCGTGTGTCAGTTGATGGGGAAGGGAAAGGAACATTTAGTGTACATTTTAAAAAATTCATCGAGACTATCCTGGAAGGAGACGGTAAAGCCGTACATCTGCAGAGATAGCATGAAGTTTCCGGGTGACTGTCGTATGTTCTCAAACCCATCTACCGCCTGGTACACCTCATACATTTATGATATACTCTACCATCACAAACACCCTCCGAAGCACCAGTGTTCTGATGCTATTTGCACACAATTGTATTTTTTCTGTGTTTAACCTTCTTGTCTCTGTACGTGCCTGGGCTGTAGTGTCTTGCAGTCATTCCTTCACAGGACCGACACAGTGAGACACCGCCTCCCTTGTTTCTAAATTCCTTTACGGACAAACTCACAGGAGACGGTTCATGAGTGACGTTTGCCACGTTATAACACGGTTGCGATCTACGGTCGAGAGCTTCGGTATGAAAGAGAATCGTCAAGGTTTTGTATGTGTATTGTGCCTGTTGGAGGATAGTTTTTACTGGTTAACAGTTATGGGAGGTGAGAGATGAGGAAGCCCACAGAAGACGTTAGTTTCTTCTTAAGAAATTATGGCTTTTCCTTATTTTGTTTGGCCATGGACCCAGTGTAGAGTTGGTGTCCCCATAAACCATGATGTATGGCTGGACATCCCAGAAGGCATTAGTCTGCCACGAGAGGCGAGGCGGTCTCGTAAAGTTTCCCCCTGGAGTCTTTGTGTGGGTGAGGGATAGGGAGGGAGGAGGTGGGATAAAACACACACACACACACACACACACACACACACACACACACACACACACACACACACACACTGGCTGGCTGGTTGGCAGCTGGGTTTCGAGAGTCGGATATCATTGTCCGTCCATTGTGTGTAGGCAGTGTAAAATCCTGCCGGGAGTTCACGGAATATGATTTTAATGTGTGCAACATACGAGGCTCGGAGGTCGGTCGTAAACCTTCAGCGAGACGCGGCTGCTGCGAGGCTGGATGCCCTCCCTCCTTATTATTCTCAAACGACAGGAAATTTCCACTTCCTTTTATTTGATGTAATTTCGTTGTAGGCGTAAAGTTATATATGTCCCTGTGTCGTAATACCGCACCATTCAGCTTGAGATATTTTGAGAGAGAGAGAGAGAGAGAGAGAGAGAGAGAGAGAGAGAGAGAGAGAGAGAGAGAGAGAGAGAGGATGGGGTGAGTGATTTATTATATAGTAGCGTACATAAAGTCTGTCATTATTGGTATATTTTACGAAAACTTATCTTCCAAGGATGCAATTCTTATATTTTATTTTCATAAAGCATTATATGTCTTTCTTTAAAGTGATATATTTCCCCCCAAAGAAAAGTGAGCTTGGCGTGGGTAAGTACGGTTGTGTTGAAGGCGTCGTACCCCACACAGTACCCTGGTGAGGGAAGGTCTGGCCCTGATGGACTAACTCTAATATATTCCGATGGAAATATTTAACCACGGAGGTTGGTCAAGGTGAGGAAAGGTGAGGGAGAATTAGTGAAGATTGAGTTAGAATCGACTTGAGGAGAGCGACTAGAGTAAGAAAAATAAACGAAAAACACAAACTTAAAACTGGAAAATTTTGCAGACGGAACGACTCGTGTGAATTTTTAAACGAAATTTTTTGAGTTGACGGAGGCGTCGTAGGTAACCTGAACTCGTTAACGGTGGAGTTGCGACTGGTGAAAGGCAGCAGCAGCAGCTGCTTGAAGTAACAGACTTCACGAGGGAAAAAAAAATTCCTGGGAAATGTGGAAGGGTGTAATCCATAGCTGCTGACCCCATACCTCACACGTACTACCTGCCTTCGCCCTACTCCCAAGTGTGGTACAGCGGAAGGCAGGTATGTGACTAGTGTTACCAGGTCTTGATTGACCCGTTGTCTTTATGAAACGTCTCAGGTGAGTTCAGACACACTGGGTGATGATAATGTCACACTGGGAAGTGTTTTGTAGGATGTTGGGACATGGGTTTTGTTGGCCTATCCCCGTGTCTCGTTTCCGCGGGTGGGCCGTGATGACCATAATGGACGACCAGGTCCTTTACACAAAGACCCTCCACTCGCTTGGTTCTCAGTACCCTGGATCACAGTGGTACGACACCCTGAGCACGACGGCGCCGCCGCACTGGTCTTTGACCTGACTTTCATGGTTGTGTCAAAGGCCGGGGCATATACGATCGCACGGTCGTGCTTAAGGTTCATACCATCGTGCCCGAGAGTCGTACCGTTACGCTCAAGGTTCGCACTGCCGTGCTTGGGCGTCGTGCTGAAGTCTTCTCACAAAAATATAAAAGTTGCGATAATTATATTTTCTTCTGGGTACGGAGCCAGACATATTGTTGCATCCGTTTTTTAAAATTGGATTTTTTTTTTTTCAAGTTAAAGTTGTGTTCCTTACAGTCAGGGCCCGAGTGGAACTTGGTGTAAATATCTTTATTGTAGTCTGATACGGCAGTGACTTTATATATATATATATATATATATATATATATATATATATATATATATATATATATATATATTTTTTTTTTTTTTTTTTTTTTTTTTTTTTTTTTTTTTTCATACTATCCGCCATTTCCCGCGACAGCGAGGTAACGTTAAGAACAGAGGACTGGGCCTTTGAGGAAATATCCTCACCTGGCCCTCTTCTCTGTTCCTTCTTTTGGAAAAAAAAAAAAAAAAAACGAGAGGGGAGGATTTCCAGCCCCCCGCTCCCTTCCCTTTTAGTCGCCTATATATGTGTGTGTGTGTGTGTGTGTGTGTGTGTGTGTGTGTGTATTGTAGGAGTCAGTGATGATTTGTCTTTATGAGAGATCGCACCGGTAATATCGCGGGCAATTCAGTGAGAATTAGGCGGTAAGACACTTCACCTGCTGTTAGATGTGGTACGTACGATCTGGTTTATAGTGGATCTCTTCTCTAATCGCCGCAGCTCTCTCTGGCGACAAGCTGCTCCGCTCTGTCAGGTTGCTAGGGCTACGTAGTGGCCCACAGGCCTATATAACCAGCACGGTCTAGCTAATCTCAGAATATTTGTTTTGTGATCCCTGAAACGTCTCCACCGGGCTGTGGGTGTCCCCATCAATTGTGGATCGTAAATGGGTTGGCGGTGGTATTTGGTTTTCCCCCATCAAGAGTGATCGGTCAACGAGTTGTTATGGGTATTCTCCGTTAGGTGTGGCCGGCAAATGGGTTGTTATGGTCGTCCACGTAAACTTTGGCCAGTAACTCGCCTCTTTGCGGGGTGAGGGTGGATCCAGGAGTGGTGTTGGTAGAGTGCCAACATTCTAGGGAACTGCTGGCACTGGTGAGGGAACTGTAGCTGCAGTAGGGGCGAGTGACAACAGCGGCAGTAGTCGTGAGCGAGTGTAGGGAACGCCTTGAGGGTATGGACGATGATGAACGTGTTGCCGGTGATCACAGTGTGTCTGCGATGTGATGGAAGTGTCAGCAGTGTGGGGATAGTGGCACTGGTATGGGGAAGGTGCTGGCAGTGTGGGAAAAGTGTCGACAGTACTTAGGAATATGCTGGCAGTGTGGGGAACGCGTCAGGAGTGTGGGAAAGACCTGGCTGTGTGGGAAAATTTTCAAGTGTGGGGATAGTGCCGATAGTGATGGACTGCAACACCGTCTTAAACCCCGTCTTATGGTATGGTGGAGAGACATGGGTACTGAGAGACGTTTGGAAGGTAAGGTCCAAGCTGTAGAGACATGAGAGATCTTCGTCTCGTTCTGGGGGGAGGGGGGACAGAAAGAGAGACATATGGAGATAAAGGAGACAGGTAAACACGAGACCTCTTAGTACCTTATAGGGAAAAACATCGTTGATACGACCATAATAAGAGGATGTCCCGTTAGGCATTCGGAACAATTATTTTATTAGGTACCAGGTAGACGACTTCTATTTGGAAGACTAAATTTGATATTAAGACAAGAAACTACATTCACTCGCAAATGACTTATGGTTGATTTTCCATATCTTCACTATACCGAAGAGCAACTGAAAACATGGCTTGGTGGACCGCCACATCAGCACCAGATAATGGAATCAGAGTCAGAAGGGGAGCCGGCCGAGGGTGTGGAACGCACGGAGGTCCTGTGGCAAGTTCATGTGGCGTAGGAGGGTTGGCGAAGCTGCTCCCATCAGACAGGCTGGAGTACTGGACAGAGCAGGAAGGAGCAAAAGTGGAGTAAGTTTGGAGCGTGTCGGAAGTGTTTGGAGATTGCTGGTAGCGTAGTGAGTGTATCAGGTGTGCTGGGAGGGCGCCTGCGGTATTAGGAGAGTTCCTGTAAGTGTTGGAGTGCCGAGAAATGTCTGGAGGAGGGCTGGCGGTTTTGGGAGAGCCCAGAGAGGACTTTCAAACTATTGGCAGTTATAGGGAGTGTGCTGGGAGAGAGATAACGTCTGTGAGGATGGTGTTCATCCTTCCAACGTCATGGCGACACGAGTACGTTGGTTGGGGCCGTACACCTGTGGGCTGCGGCCTCCAACATTCTCAGTGTGCATAGGTGGCAGCTTGGTTAGGTCACTGTGTTGCCGTGGTTGGAGTCCTCAGAAACAGTCGTAACATATACATAATGTAAGGTAAGGACCCAGACCGAGTTGTGGGGGTAGGAGACCTCCGAAACCATCGTCAGGTTTACGTAAGGTAAGGTACGCTTGGGAGGGAGCTTAGGTCCAGGGTATTACTGTTGAGTGGGATACGGAAGCAGCGATGGGGGAGGGGAACCATTGGCTTTTGGTGTTGCTGGGAGGAGAGTCGTGGGACCGGATGAAAGGAGAATTTGATAGGGTGGGAGGGCGACATTGGGGAGAGCAATTAGCCTTATAGTGGGGAGGATAATGAAGTGAGAGCGGACGGGGGAGATGGCGAGAGGGTGAATGGTGTGGATCTGGGGAGATGACATGAAAGGAAAAATGTTGAGTTAGGGGAAGGTGCAGTAAAGAAGAGAAGGAAGGGAAAGAGTGAGAGATGTCCAGGGAGGGAAGAGCCAGTGGGAAGGTAAACGAGAGCACAGGAAGAAGAGGAACGAATAGGTAGAACGGGAGGGGAGGCCCTGGTTAAGGAACGTGAGACAAATATTATTGGAACTCCGTTAGTTTGAGGAGGCCGGTCAGGTGTTACGGGAACTCCGCCGGTGCAGGTGTGGGATGAACCAGTATTTATAGGACCGCTTGGGACAGCGGGGGTGGGTGGACGGCTGGGTAAGAGGTCAGCAGATCAGTTATTATTGGAAATGTTGGAAGGGGAGTCGGGGGGGTGGGGGGTTGGATGGATGGAGGCAGGAAGCCATGTTGATGTTGAAGCTATATTGGGGATGATAGATTTTTCTGTTGTGTTTGTGGGATGTAGAGGTCGGCCAGCTATAACTGGAAGTTCCCCGAAGAGGATGCTAACCCGTTAATACTGGAACCAATGGAGAAGGAGGCCTTCTGTATGTCTCGAGAGGCCAACAGGTCGTAAAGATTACTACTGAAACTCTTCAGAAGGGAAGGAAGGCTGGCTGGCTTTTATTGGACCTGCGTTGGATCGAGTAAGGGAAGGGCGGAGGTGTTACTAGAATTGCGCTCAGGGTACGTGAAGCCAACCAGATATTGGAACAACCATGTTAAGCGGAGCACACCATCCAGCTCGACCGGTCGGTGATGGAGAGAGAGAGAGAGAGAGAGAGAGAGAGAGAGAGAGAGAGAGAGAGAGAGAGAGAGAGAGAGAGAGAGCAGTTTCTTCTGAGACTGCCCTGGGATAAAAGCCAGTTAGCTACAACTGGAACCACAACGGATGGAGTCCTTTCAGTTCATTTTGAATCTGCTCTGGAACAAGGCGTACAGGGCATTTATGGTAGGTGGTGTGCCAGGACCTGCCTTTTGATCGCTGGAGCTTGTTCCGGGAGGAGGGCCCAGTCTGCCAGTTATTGTTTGAAGTGTAAGAGGAGAAATCCAGTCAGTTAATATTAAAACTGCGTTGGTTGGAGGCTGACCAGATATTGCTGGAACTGCGGTGGCGAAACAGAAAGGCGATCAGTAATTGAAGACTTGATGGTATTACAGGGAATAAACCGCACAATAAACCGAACAAAGAATAACATGAACCTTTCCAGAAAACTCCCTGTACTTTGGACTGTAAACGAAAATTTGAAAAATGTAGCATCCCTCATGTTGCTCTCGCTTGCTGACCACGTCTTAAGATAGACGATATTGAGGAATTAGATTGCGTACAATTATCACCCATAGCTCGCTGTTCCCCTTCCAAATATAAATACTGCTGTGCACGTCTGAGGTCACCCACCTGCGTTCTCTTCTGTGCACAACATGCGGGAGAGGCACAGAATGTGCAGTCGTCATTATCAGACCGCACTAGATTTGTCAAATCTCAGAACTTCTGAAAATGACTGAAGTCGTGGAATTTGTATTTTCTTTAACGCAGTCTGGATACATTTATCATACTTTACATATGAAAGATCCTTCTGGCATGATGATGTGAGAAGCTGAAGAATACCGTTACGGAGGCCATAGGTAACATTGGCATCATAAGAGAAAACCATTTAAGATAGCCCCAGCGGAACCGGGGAGATGAAATCTAAATACACCCACTGGAAAAAGGAGGACATAGACGTCAAGCTTTCGGCTATTTCTCAAGACGATCCTGCAGATGTCTTGAGAAATAGACGAAATCTTAGCGTTTCCGTCTTTGTTTCCTGTAGGCTCATATATATATATATATATATATATATATATATATATATATATATATATATATATATATATATATATATATATATACATGAATAAAGTGCATATGAACGCAATATATATATATTGGAAAGGATCACAATTTTTGCGCGTGATCAAGATATTCCTATGAGTCCACGGGGAAAATGAAACACGAAAAGTTCCCAAGTGCACTTTCGTGTAATAATCACATCATCAAGGGAGACGCCAAAATGACGTCCTGGCTTCGTTTCTTCGATGTATATCAACTGACTTATATTTCTCTCTTGTGTCTCCCCTGATGATGTGATTATTGCACGAAAGTGCACTTGGGAACTTTTCGTGTTTCATTTTCTCCGTGGACTCATAGGGATATATATACATAAACTATTCGCCATTTCCCGCATTAGCGAGGTAGCGTTAAGAACAGAGGACTGGGCCTTTGAGGGAATACCCTCACCTGGCCCCCTTCTCTGTTCCTTCTTTTGAAAAAAAAAAAAAAAGAATAATTTTTTCCTGTGCAATATCCTTTCCAAAATCTGTATGACAATCGTTGGTGGATGTGCCTGGCCTGTAGCTTTTTGGCCTGGCTTCGCTCCTACCTATTTGCAGGAGAGTTATGTCTGCAGTTTTTCAGCTCCCGGGCACGACACCTGCGTCAGTTTTTTTTTTTCCCCCCAGTGTTGATTACCTTTGTCAGCGTTTGTTTGCCCCGTTTTGATGGGATATAGCTACATGAATTGGGTCCCGGAGTTTAAAACGCTGGCAATGCTTTCAGCGGCTTCCTCGAAGTTAGATGGAGTGTTGGTGATTTCTGACGCATGTCGCTTTTATATATATATATATATATATATATATATATATATATATATATATATATATATATATATATATATATATATATATTATCCCTAGGGACAGGGGAGAAAGAATACTTCTCACGTATTCCCTGCGTGTCGTAGAAGGCGACCAAAAGGGAAGGGAGCGGGGGAGTAATATTTATTGGAATTTCCGTTAGATCATTTTAGGGAAGGTTTACCGGGTCGCTAAATACTGACTCTTGCTGCTGTTTGTTGCTCCTTATGGTCAGTGTGTGTGTATGGGTTTAATGTTGGACTTTTGTTAGGAAACTTGTTATTAAGGATTGTGTTCTTTGTCTGGTAACGTTCTTTGTTCTCGGTATATCAGTAGTTTATAACGATCAGTGTTCTCTCCTGTTGGTTTTGTGGTTACCTTGCCTAAGGTGTGGTCTGGCCAGCGTATGAACGGCAGGTGGAGCTGAGTAGTGGTCACCACCTGCTGCTGTAGGGATGATGATCGCCACACGTATTGGTGTGGGCAAGAACCTTGTGAATGAGATGGTGGCCAAGTTATGGGAGGTAGGGAGGGAGGGAGCGCATGCCGCCTACCTACAGTGGCTGGTCTACCTCCGCCCCCGGTGAATGAGGTGGTGCCTGGGAGCGCATGCCAACTAGCTACAATGGCTGGCCCTACCTCGGCCCCGAACTCCTGCTATGAATGAGGAGGTAGCCAGGTGGGGCGAGGGCGCGCATGCCAGCTAGCGACGTGGCTTGCCTACCTCGGCCCCGAACTCCCGCTTTGAATGAATTTTCGGGTGTGGGCGGCAAGCGGGCGGGCGGGCGGGCGGCTATTGATCGACCCGCTTCTCTTCTCGTGGCCACGCGCCAACTTGCCTCCGCCCGCCACACTCACGCCCGCTCCTCCCGCCGTCCCTACCTCTGCTGGCTGTCCCCTACCGCTCCTGCTGTTGCTGTTGCTATCGTAATTAGAATTCTCATGCTGCTGCTGTTCCTGCTGTTGGTGCTAGAGCTGCTGATCTCTCTCTCCTGGCTGCCGAGGCTCATTCTGATGATGCTCTTCTCTTTCTGCTCTTACCCAGGTTTTGCTAGTGTTCTCTCACTCGGGTAGCTGCGTGGTGCCCTGTTTTGTAAACCCTCCTGCTTCATACTTTGTTTCCCGTTGTTGGTGGCGATGCTATTGTGTAAATTCGGACCCAGTTCTGGGGAGTAAAGGCCTCCGAAACCATCGTACCGTATAGGTAAGGTAAGGTCCCACACTCAGCTGTGGGGGTAGAAGTCCTCCGAAACCATCGTAATGTAGACTTGATTACGATAAGGCCCTGGACCCAGCTAAGGTGCGTTAGAAGGCCTCTAAGACCGTCGTAAGGTATACGTGAGGCAAGGTGTTGCCGCTTTCACCGATGGCAGACAAATGAGCACATTGCTGTCGTTTGCCGTGTTCATCACCCGACCCCAGACGCTCGGTTTACTACACGCATTTCATCGACTAGCTTTACATAGTGTCATTCTCTTTGGTCCGTCAGGGAAGATGGGTGAGGGGCTCCATTGACTTAGAAGCTTTAACATGCTCTTGTGTATGGTGGCCGCAGACGATGGCTTCTGCCTGTATTTCATGTCGACTCTGTAAGGAACTAGTAGTCGCCTTAGGTGGCCCTCAACAGGTTCAGGAGGGAGCCTCGGCTGCGCTTGCTCGTACCAAGTGTAGATGGAATGGATGAGGTAAGTTGCGAAGGAAAAAGGTTGCGGTATAGTATGAATGGGTAGGCCAGTGTCAAGGTTAAAATGATTACCCTGAACGAAGTCATTAGGTTAATGGTTGAGTGTGAAATGATTTCAGGGAGCGACGCGCGGGGGGAAATTTTTTGTCAGTGATCGCACGCGTCTTGGAGTTCCTGGTATGTCTTTGTGTCAGGGCTTTTTAAATCCCGAACTTATGACGTCCCAGAAAACAGACAAAAAAATGTCTTGGAAAAGTCCATCGATCCGTTAAAGGCATGAGAACCGCTGATGTGATGAACATATTTATCTCGTTCATTTGCCTCGTCGCAGGCGCCTGAACGATCCGCCTGGTGGTGAACGTGGTGAAATCTTAAGGTAGATCCGCATTGGATGAGTTATAGAAATAATGTAGAGGAGTTATAGAGACGACATGGATGGGTTATAGAAATGACGTAGTTGAGTTATTCAGATGACGTGGGTGGGTTACAGAAATAGCGAGGATGTTTTAAGGTGTCAGGTAAGAGAGTGAAGGGTAGGTATTTAGTAATGGGACTGGAGGGAAAGGTGATTTTTAGCTGCTGGCGGTGTTTTCTGGGGGAGCAGGTGTGGTGTCCCGCCCGGGCTGATTTGATGACCTTGCTAAGCCTCAGCTGTGACGGAGTTTTCATTCTGTCGGAAGGAAGACGTTATTGTCTTCCAGTCATTGTGGGGTGAAGCTTACATGTTGATGGGAGGGAGTGCGCTGGAGATGGTAGATTGACTGACCTCTTACAGTCATACGATTTACATAGTTCAGAGCAACATAGCTCCTGTGCAGGAAGATCACGTCATTTTAAGCTGCTCCGCCGCTAAGATAGAACTATGCAGGCTGTCGAAAATAAACGGAACAACTTGGAACTTCGTCATGGGAAAAGTAAAGTAGTGCACACTATCGATTACCAGTACTGTGATACCATGTAGGAGAAATACAAGTCATCTTGAAACACAAGTATTGTTGGATGACCGTACCTGTGGGTTTTGATGCTGGATATGGTGGTGAAGTTATAGTCCTATTAGTTGTATTATTGATCGTGGTCACCGACCCACTCGTGTTAGTCTTATGCCACAGGTGTTTATGTTGGTCATGGTGGCCCCGTAGGGCCTCGCGATCCCGCAGTGGCAGATGTTGGTGGTGAACACGACCTAAAATCGATCGCGGGTCCTTTGTTCCCACCCTAGCGATCAGGCTAATGCTGTCCTACCCACCCGCCCCGTCGCGACGCGTCGCCCTCCTGACATCGGCTGGCGAGAAGGCGACAGTGCGGTCCTTTACCTCACAAGGAGCGCAGGACCTACAGGTTACTGCAATACGCAACTAATTATAAGTAGAGGGTTCCGTGCTCCTTGCAGTAAGTGCGTAGATATTAAGCAGTGGTGTAGTATGTATGACGGGTAGATGTGGTCCTTATCCTTATGAACCTGACGTTTCTTCGCTGAGGCGGTGGGAGGGTCAGTTGTGTACAAAGCAGATGTATAAGACTCCCTCGCATTACCGTAGTGAAGATAGAGTGGATCGCACCACCTCAGGGTTTTGCGTCGCTAACCATAACTTTCGTTAGATAACCTACAGTAGAGTAGGTGAGGATTCTCATGACCTTCCGTTAAAACCATAAAGATGAGAATCATTTTCCTCTAGAGTTTGCAAGGTAGTAAGGACGGCCTTTATTATCTTAGTAACATTCTGAAGCAGACTACAGTACCGTGCTGACTACCTTCATTTGACGGTCCACTCCACTACCAATAACATCAGGGAAATTCCACAACAGTGCTTACTACTAATGTCAAGGGCAACCCACTCCATTATGAAGAACGCAGGGTGCCAAAAATCCCATCATTACCCCCATGAGCGCCGTAATGGTCGTGCGAAGTACTGGGGTGTCGGTTTATGTTGACTGTGTGAGAGACCGTCTCCCGCTAACACTCCGGAATGACAGGAACATGTACCCCTCTCCCAGGCCTTTGGGAGAGCTGTACTCTCAGTTTATTGAGAAAGCTACAGCAGTGAGCTTGAAAAGCCAGATCGGAAAGCGTTACAAGCCAGAGGAATAAGCTTGTTAAGGGACATCAGCAGGTTTATATGAGCTACTTCAGTAAGCTTCTTAAGCTACGGCAGTCATCTGTATAGGCCACAGCAGTAAGCTTGAGAGGCCACAACATTAAGCTTGTTAGGCCGCAGCAGTAAGCTTGAGAAGTCACGAAGTCATAGTAGTCAACGTTATGAGCCACATTGGTCAACTTGAAGCTACAGCTTGGTGGAGATAACACTGGTAATGGTAAAAGTTTAATCTGAAATTAGTCAAGATATCTAGGTCATTTAATATGATTTTATGTGACAGTAAGCTATCTTGACCAAACGAAAACGTGATGAGTTATAACTACACTGCCAGAAATCGAAAGATGTAAAATAGAAGATGAAAACTGTAATTATTTGGAACTACAAGATATCCATTTTCCTGCCTGCAGGTCCCAGAAACATTATGGGCCGTCCATTAAAAGGCTGCCACTTGTTAACTCACAGGAAACAATTATGTAAAGTGTGCCTGATGATCGGCCAGGTTATGCAGGGTGCATTAGGCCTACGACAGGTCGCCTTCTTGAACAGCCTGATCGATCGTAAAAGCAACAGAGCATCTTGCATCCATGTTGAACTAGCAAGATAGGCGTGGCTCGCAGACAAATGGAAGGTGTTCGTAAGGAAGGTCATAGAGAAAATGAAGATAATTTGGTGTTGGCAACCAAATAAGCGTGAAGTGTTTCGTAACAGAAGGGTTCGCTGAATGAGGTCACCGAGAAGCCAACCTTTATTTTGGAAAACTTTGAAATTTGGGTTCCGTATTTATCTTTTGACTTCCATCGATGTTTACGTCGCCAGAACCTGGTGGTGGCGCTGATGTGTTAGTGGTGCACGGCTTCCGAGGAACCATAAATATGGCGGGAGTCGGGAAATACAGTCGATGAATTACTGAGGTGTCGGGAATAATCTCCAGGGAAACCATGCGATGGCAACACTCGCACTCTCCCATTATTGCCGGAGGTTCACAGGAAACTCGTGTCCGGGGCCAACACTTCACCGCTCCTGCACGGGGCGTGTGAGCGACTCCAGCCACTCTGTGTTGACTTACATTATTCATTATCTCCCCAAATCCTGATTGCCCGATTGAGGAGCGATCCACCAATCACATCTAACTTAACCAAAACAATGATTGTGACCACCCCTGGCAGGAGATAGAGGGTATCGAGTCATGCTTTTCCCTGAATTGCCCATAACATTGGTTATGATGAGTGAATGAGCTCACGTCTTACTCATGAGAACTACAGTAGTGAATACATAAGATGCACATTCAGCTACAAGCTACGTTTTAGACACTACTACAAAATATGTTACAAATTCCTGAGCTTCCTTTCTCCGCCGGCATTTTTCATTCTCGCTATGGACTCAACGCGGAGACCAGTGGAGGCAGATACATTTCTCGTAATTTCTAGAAAATCTCTGGCGACAGTGGTGAAGTAACGCAGATGACGGAGGAAAGTGTAACAGTCAGTAGAGCTAAACTGTACGTGAAGGACTGGCTTCACAAAACACGAATTTAAGGACCTGAGACGAGGAAGTGAAGATGCTGCTCATTAGAGCAGAGAACCGTAATTATATAACTGTCTTGATTTATAAAGTATCAGCTACCTTAATTGGCGTGAGTAGATAGATCTGTTAACGTACTGTGAAAAGTGTAATTAAGTCGAGGAAGAATTCCTCTCTGGTGCCTTGAATGATGATGATGACAGGAAGAACAGGGCATCACGGTTTCGTCCCGTGATACCCTCAGCTCAAGCCGATGCACGGTTGCGAATAGAGCCGCTGGGCTGAAGCCAATGTAAGGGAGAGGTAAGGCAGGTTAGTGCGGAGGTCTCATGTTACGCGTGTAATTGGCGTCAAGGGTTGTGTTATATTGACTGTTAACACGGAGATGGAGGCTTGCGTTGGTGTATTGATGGAACATGATCTTGGATGATCATGACCAGCCGGTTATGGGGATGCAGCCCCAGGAGAATGGGAGCCCCACGGAACAGGGAGGTTGGTTATGAAGAGTACAATGAGGCTGAGAAGAAAATCAAGAAATACGTTATTCAAAAAAGAGATAAATGGGGATAAAGCCTTATCAAAGAGAAGATAATGCAGTTATCTTTAGACTTACAGCGCACAGATCCAAGATAAATCCTTCCATTGCTTTAGCCTATGAGATAACTGGTCTTCCCGGTTAGCTTTGTACTTACCGGGCGAGTCAGGCATCGTTCGTGTAAATGATGTTGGGTTGGTGATCCTGCAGGTGTGAGTATGGGACCTCTGGTGACGCAGCAGGTGTGAGTGGGTCGAAACCCTCCTGGTGTAGCAGGTGTGAGAGTGCTGGGAGAGCACCCCTCGTGATGCAGCAGGTGTGAACCCTCCTGGTGTAGCAGGTGTGAGAGTGCTGGGAGAGCACCCCTCGTGATGCAGCAGGTGTGAGAGTGCTGGGAGAGCACCCCTCGTGATGCAGCAGGTGTGAGAGTGCTGGGAGAGCACCCCTCGTGATGCAGCAGGTGTGAGAGTGTTGGGAGAGCATCCCTCGTGATGCAGCAGGTGTGAGAGTGTTGGGAGAGCACCCCTCGTGATGCAGCAGGTGTGAGAGTGTTGGGAGAGCACCCCTCGTTATGCAGCTGGTTTAAGACTGTAGGGAGATTACTCCTGGTATCCGTGGTGATGCATCATGTGTGAGAGTTGTGTGAGAGGACGCAGCAGGTGTGAGAGTGTGGGGAGAGGACCCGTGACCCGGCTTATCTCCTCCCTACAGCCCAGCTGTGGCACAGAGGTCCTCAACAACACATCTTCAAAATCAACAGACGGTCTTCCCTCCATCTGCGTCTCCACCTCAGGTTCTGGTCGTCTGCTGGCTGGCTGGCCCTGATGTTGGAGGTGGTGTTGGCTGGCTGGCTGTCCCTGGTGTTGGTGGTGGTTGTGGCTGGCTGGCTGGCTGTCCCTGGTGTTGGAGGTGGTGGTGGCTGGCTGGCTGGTCCTGGTGTTGGGGGTTGGTGTTGGCGTAATAGTAATGGTGACGCTTGATGACTGTACTGGTGCTGTTAGTTTACGTTGGTTTTTGTTGTGTTGATGGTGCAATAATTTTGATGGGGGATTTTTGATGGTGGTCATATTTGTTTTCTGAAACTTGTGTTGGGGGAAGTGATGTGTGGGACTGTGCATGGAGATAAGATGTGACGGAGGATATGGAGTCGTGATGGAGTAAGAGGAATGCGTGATGGTGTATTTGTGTGTGTGTGTGTATGTTTTGAGAAGGTTCATGAAAACTCAAGTGTGGAGGTAGAGGAATGTTAAGTTTTGGTAGGGATGGTGATGGGCAGAGAGAGAGAGAGAGAGAGATTGTTGTGTGTTGAGAGGATGAGTGTGTAGGGCAGGTAGTGTGGGCAAGGTGTAGTGAAGTCATGTCCTGTATAGCAACTTCTCATTATCGTCTTCAACAGTTTCTGTTTACACAGTGTAATTACTCATGTATACTGTACCCGTAGGGAGGGACTTCTACACTCTCGGCCCCCATATCTTGAACACTCCCCTTCATCTCATACACTTTATTAAACTTTAGTATCCCATCTTTATTCACTCATTGTTCAATCAGTTTACTCCATCCCCCATCATTGTTATACTATGAGAATACTTCTGTTCTTACATCTTTACAGACGAGTCTTCTGGTGGTTCAGTCCTTAATGTTGTACGCTCAAGCCAGCCTGCCTTACTTACACCACCGCAGCTCTGGTTTGCCCATTCCTGCCCTCCTTCCATCTTCTCTTGCCCTCAGTGTCCACCCTTAAGTCTTTATCTCCCTCTTCACACACACACACACACACACTCTCTCTCTCTCTGTTCCCCCTTTATTTACACTTATTTACATACGCTTAATGTCTCCCACTCCTTTTTTTCTCCTGGAGCAGTCCGCACCGTGTGTCTCTCCACTCGGGCGTTCTTCCCTTGTGTTTGCTACTCTCCCATGACCGTAGTCTGTTATGTTCCCGTATCATTCGACCAGTCCCCTCACCACTACCACCACAGCCATCACGCGCCCGTCCTCTCCGTCCCCACTGTGCAGCAGATTTTCTTCTGACGCCGCCACTGGCTGTGTCTTACTGTACCTCTTCAGGTCTCCTATGTTTGAATACATCACCCCATTCAGGTCAGCTTTATCCAAATCTCCAAGCTTAGCATTGTGTTGCCCAAGCTTAGCTGAATCTTGCTTCATCCCAGCCATATCCAGCTTGAGCCCTGCAAGTGTCATATAACGCAGGAGTTTCGGTCGCAACCTCTTGGTCAGGACGGTACGACCCTTGGTGCCCTTGCCCTTGACCTGACCCAAAGGATCAGATTAAAGACCAGGCCATCATACCCATGGGTCGCAACGTCCTACTCAAGGGTCGTCCTACACCAAGGGTCGTTCCGTCGTGTTCAGGGGTCGCACCGTCGTGCTCGAGGGTCGTTCCAGTGTGTCAGGGGGTCACATGCTCGAGGGGTTAATTAGCTGTCTGACAGACACCTGTCTGATGTGAGGTGGATGTGTACGTAAGGTGGTGTGGTGTAGACCATCACAATCATGGTTATTTCTCGTGTTCATTGATATTTGGTCTGTATATCAGTATTTTCATTTACGGTAGAGTTTTTCGTTATCGGGTTGCTTCCACTTTCTCTGAATATATATATATATATATATATATATATATATATATATATATATATATATATATATATATATATATATATATATCAGGATCGTTTACTGGAATGATGAAACTGTGGCTGAGAGAGAGTGGGTGAGTGATGGGGTCTGGTAAAGAGATAAGCTCTAGTTCCAGTGACGTCTGTGTGACGTGGGTGGTGACGTCAGCAGTGAGGCAGCCAGCGTTGGCCTGGCCGATCACGGGGCCATCTCGTTCATATCAACAATTATTGCTGTGTAAATGAATGTTATTGAATAGATGGGGGTAGCGCCGCCACTCATTGTATGCCTCTGTCGGTTTTTTCTTTTTGTTGTTTATGTGTTGTGTATTTGTCTCGGTTTGTGTTTTCTGTGGTGTGTGTATGTGCCGTAGCATTTTCGTACGTTTGTGTTTTTACTGTAGTGTGTTTGTGTTTTTGTTTTTCAGCGTGTTTGTTGGGTGCATGTGTATCGGTGTGTGTGTGTGTGTGTGTGTGTGTGTGTGTGTGTGTGTGTGTGTGTGTGTGTGTGTGTAAAGTATGACATGGATACCTTCTGGTCAGGTGTAAGGCAGATTTTATTGAAGACTAGCCTTTTGTCTATAGTGGTTGTATATGGTTAGTACTGTGACATGGCTGAGTCATACCTGTGTGATCATTTGTTTGCAAACTCCTCCGTGTGACTGGTTAGTCTTAGAGGGAAGGTCTGGTCTGGTCTGTCACTGGTGCTCCGTCTCCCGTGTTTAGTCTGTGTAAGATGGTGACAAGCGTCTGTTTTCAACCACCGTATGTCTCCTCCTCTTTTCGTGGGCTATGAGGTCTTCAGCCTCACCAGCTGGGTTTAGTAAGGGTCTTGGGCCTTACCTTAGCTTACGTATATCTTATGATGGTTTCGGAGGTCTTTCTACTCGCGAACAGCTGGTTCTAGGACCTTGCCTGGCCTTACGTACACTACCTTACGATGGTGTTGGAAGATCTCCCAGCTTGGTCTCTTGCCAGGCTCTCGTGTTGTTCCTTTATGTAAAGCCGCCGGAGCCATTGGCTTGCAGATGATGGCGATTGCTTTGTTTCTTGGCTCGAAAAAACGGAGCCAGATCAGCATTCCGCGAGCGGACGGAGATTTCTCCCACAGATTTTTCTGCTGCTATGAGGCAGACTGTTGACCCACTGCTCTCACTCTTATAAGGGAGGAATGAGTTCTGAATGATGTATAATGTTTGCTGTACCCGAGTGTTCGAAGTCCATGCATTTGATATTGTTTATACTGTTGGTTTGTACGTGAGTGTTCTAAGTCATTGCACCTGATATTGTTCGTAATGCATTACTTTTTCCTCAGCGTGATTGTCACATTAAATTGATCAGCAATTTATAGGAGTGAACTGCTGTTTTGGTCCTTAGGACTGTGGTCTGCCTAGGTCATGAAGTCCATCGAAGTTGTTACAACCACCAATCGAAATCGTGTTGAACACCGTGGCAGGTGATCCAAAAGACCGTACACGCTCTGACTGCATGTATAGCTCCTGGTGAGTGTATTGTGATGCTGTAGTAAGCTTAGGATGTTGGAGGTGGGGGCGGTTCACATTCCATGCCAGACCCTGGCCGACCTGGCATCGATGGCGACCTTCAAAAAGTCAGTGTATTGGAAGTGTGTAAATCGGCTTTACTTGATCCCTCCTCTGCCTGGTGGGCGCTTCTTCCTCCGGCAGGGTCCCGGTTGGGGCCAGTCTAATATTGGAAATGACATTACACACACACACACACACACACACACACACACCAGATATTCTCATGCGTTTGATATATGCATCATTACCATGAGTTCGTCCGGTCTGTTTTTTGTGTCTGATAATAAGTGATGTGTTGGGGGGGAAGTGTTACCCCCGCTGGGATCTCCAGGGATGCCCCTGAGCCACCTTACAGTTGTCACCACTGTAGGTAGTGCTGTTGGTGGCTGCCGTGTAGGCGTTACACTCTAATCCTTCCTCTCCCGTCAGCTCCGTCTCGTGGTTTCCCGTCCTCGCCAGACTCCCGGCCTTTATCGCACGTTGTATTTCGTTGGAAACGTTCTCGCGTATGTGACGTATACCTAAAGTATATCTCAAGAACGGTCGTAAGTTCCTGTGTACAGTGCATCATATCGGGTCAGGGGCTGACCACCTGCAGGTAAGGATACAACATTAGCCTTTCTTTTTTTTTTCCTTTTTGTTGAAGTCGAGGCCGTTTCTACCTACAGATGAGCATGCCATGATCTTCGTTCTTACCATTCTCTCAGAGTGCTTGCCGTACCTTACCCTAAATCCCATTCATCGTCGTGTATCTTCGTTCTCGTCGATTACAATCATTCCCAGGCCAGTCAGGCTACATTGCGGTATGTGTATCATCCCTTGTTATCTATCTTACCATACGTATGCCTGTCTCCGTTTTTCTCTAGTGTCGTGATCACTCGCTGACAGGGCTGAGATCATCGTGCTCGATATTAAACTGCGTTTCTTTGTATATCGCCGGTATTGCTGATTCATTGAGGCATTTGCTAGTTTTGTTACGGTCAACACTTCCTGTTCTACTTACTACTTATTTCATGTTTAAGTTAATGTTTTCGATATTGCAGTAACCAAAGTGATACGCGAGGATTTCAGTATTTATCCTAGCGCACATATGTACATTTCTGAACTCTGCAGGTATTGCAGTTTTGCGATTCAAGAGTTGGCAAGTATTTAGTGAAAGGTAACGTAACGTAATGTAGGTTGTGTTGGAGCATCTGATCCTTTGAGACCAACATGGAATCAAGCAGAAGGAATAGTGACGTCTGGACCACAGTAGTATTTCTGGGAGCTGCGTGGAGTCTTAAGGATCGCTTAGGAAGGAATATGTAGAAGCGCATGACAGCCTTACCCGAGATCCAGGACTTCGCTAAACACGGATAATCTCTGGGGAAGGAATAGGTTCACAGGATGAGGAGAAGAAAAGAAATGAAAGAAAACGAGCGGCTTCAAGAACCAGGGCGAATGAAAACGAAAAGCGAGTGAAAAGGGGAGGTGAAAAAGAAGAAGGGTAACAAAGAGTTGGACCAGAGTGGCCGTCAGTTTAAAAGGATGGGAACGGAAGTGAGGAGGAAGGTGTGCTAGAGGATGTGCCTCTGGGGGATGGTAGGAGGCTGGTCGTCCAGGAGCGAGAGCCCTGCCCCACCGGCGGTGTAACTATTATGGCTGGCACAATCGATTGGGGAGAGCAGGGCCTCTGGCCACCGCTGAGAACTGCCCCATTTTAGGGGCGGAAGATCCAACTCAGAGACGAATCCAGGAACATTTAAGTCCCTCACTTAAGCTAGATTATTCTTATGTCGTAAGGGGAATTTTTTCTTTCGTTTAGATTTATTTCAGTCATGTATGAAGTAGATAACCAGGAGAGAAACGCTGATTTTTGTTTTTCGTAAATTATGTGTTTAAAGTTTAAGCATTTCTTACTAAAGATTTAAACATAGGTGACTAAGGACTCGTTAGTTTTGACGTTCATCTCATGGTTATCATTTCTCGTATTTTTGCCCTGATAACAGTGTCAGGCAAACAAAATAGCCACGTCCAATTGTTTCCACATTATATTAATACCATGTATCATTCTGCTCATGATTACAAGCTTAGATTTATGTATGATGTATCATCTCCCCGCTCTTTTCTCGGCTTCTGCATAACATTATATTATGGACCATTAGTTGCAGCAGAGTTTGATATTGGTTTAGTATATCCTGTGAACCTATTCTCCGTCGTCAGAGTATCATAGTTTAATGTATAGTAAGCCTGAAATCATTTTGACGTGGTCGCCAGAGCTTTATGATTCTTACATATTTCAACAGCCAGTTCATCTCCATCAGTACGAGTGTTTTGTAAAGGCTGATAAGCTTTCCCTATGTGTAAACCCAGGAAAATAGTTTAGTAACTAAAGGTTTTAGTTATAATGCATCAAAATTGCTGGTTGGTCATTGTTCCAGCGGGTTACGTGTTCCAGGAGCTGTGTCGGGTTACATTGGAGTCACTGGTTAGTTCTAGAAAGATGGCTTCCAGGTTCGGGGCTGGAGCGTCATGTGGGTGGTGACATCGTTGGCTGGATGGGCATCACTGGAACTTTTCTGGGAGGTGACATCAAGATTTAAGACCTTAATGGAGTGTGGCCGTCAGGGAACATTGGACTGTCGTGAAAGGTGATTAAGTCTTTTGATGTTGTCGGGAGTTGGGGTCGGGGAAAGTTGAGCAGTACTGGAATGGGTTACCTTGGTCTAGACATTGATCTACTGAGAACGATGGTACGACTCTTGAGCACGACCTCACGACACTTAGGCACGACCCTTGGGTACAATGGTGTGGCTTTTGACTTGACCTACAAGACTAACTTAGAGGCTGGCATAATGTACCTGAAGGTCTTACCGTCGTGCTCAGGGATCGTACCGTCGTGTCCAAGGGTCGTATCATCGTGCTCAAGGGTCGTGCCGTCATGCTCAGAAGCTTCATGGGAGGCACCGGGTACATAAAGAAACTAGAACCTGCTGGAAGGTAGGGCCAGAGTCCGGACTTTATTGTGATTGCTTCTAGGAATACTGGAGATGCTGGAAGGTAAAGCTGGGACTTGGATTTTTTTTCCCTCGGCACACTTATATCACGACACTGGATGCAGCTGGAGAGGTGGTGCAGGGTCTGGACGCTGCCTGCAGCAGATGGAGTAAACGACCCTGGCGAAGAGTGGACATAGCACCTCTGGATTCCATGACTGGAATGAAGGGCAGGGAATGTGAACCGATGGATGTTGTGTTTGGCGAGGGAACCATTAGGGCAGCCAGACCTCTCGTCGACCGGGAGAGAAGGTCATGCGGCTGGTGATTGGTCAGGTTGTTGGCCAGGTCATCAAGGGACACCATGGGAGGTATAATCGTCATTCCAGACGAAGGGGAGTTTTGAAAATAGGTCGATTATACTGACATAGGTTCTTGGTCATCAGTGATACACAGTCATGCTCAGGAGAGACTGTTTCGTTTCATTCCACTTCCCAAAAGTTAAAGTTTAGATTTATCCCTCCAAACCGATCGGTCACCTCTCTCTCTCTCTCTCTCTCTCTCTCTCTCTCTCTCTCTCTCTCTCTCTCTCTCTCTCTCTCTCTCTCTCTCTCTCTCTCTCTCTCTCTCTCCCCCTTATTTTCCTTCGTCTCTCCTCCTCTCCCGTCTTTCCTATTCATGCCGCGTATCACTTTCATCACAGTAACGAGACGTAAATTTTTTTCCTTTTTTTTATCTTATTTTCCTGAAGGAGCGAGATTTGGAAATCCTGATTTATGAGTCAGTCATGGTGGGCGGTAGGGGGGTGGTCAGCCACGTGAGCAGTGGGGTGGGCTGGATATCCGTGGTGGGCGGGGACATGGACACCCCAATGGTGGGCGGTAGGCGGAGAAGTGGGTGGTGGTATTCACCAACAACAGTAAGTTTGTTTGTCACTGAGAGCAGGAAAGAAAAGAAGGAAGACTTCACTGAGATGTAAGCATGTTCCTCAGGCTCAACCGTGGCCGGATACTGTCCTTGTCTTCCTGCGATGTTGGTTGGCGTTGTTAAGAAGTGAAAGTCCACCTCCAGGATGGTGGGGTGGTTCTTATCACATGATCACCTCTCCAGAAGTGTGTCTGATGTTGGTCTTGACTTCGTCTTACTGTCTGCCTTCCTTCATCTGCCTCCGTCTTAAGTTCTACAGTTGTTTTTCATAGTAGTCCGTCGTTCCGTCCCAAGCACTGGAAGCTGTGTGATCACAGTTTGGACGGACGTGCTGTGTGTGTGTGTGTGTGTCCGTGTGTGTGTGTGTGCGTGTGTGTAGCATATAGCGGGGACTAACGGGGACATAGGCTCCTGGATACTGAAGCTGTCTCCTGCTGCTGTGTTTTGACCCAGTTCTGTCCACGGCTGTGCAGATAATTTCCAGGAAAAGTTTGAAGTTTCTTTTTAGGTGAATCCGAAGAATTTTGAAATTTCTCTCTCTCTCTCTCTCTCTCTCTCTCTCTCTCTCTCTCTCTCTCTCTCTCTCTCTCTCTCTCTCTCTCTCTCTCTCTCTCTCTCTCTCTCATCTAATCAGAGATCATCTCGTGTGGAGGAAATAAAGTGAGAGAAAAAGAAGGTTGAAATTAATCATGGCCCCGCAGGTGTTGGAATGAACTGCAGTTCCTGGCGAAGGAGATTAATCCTCTGGGTTGGCCGACCTTATATCATCTCCTCCGTAACAAGGCTTTCCAAAGTAATGGAGGTTACCGAGACATATCTTTATCATTTTTCATCTCTGACTTAAGGATTGAGTTTGTGGGATTATTAATCCCCTGTGGTTGATGAACGTGTGGTCGCTCGATGTTCTGGTTGAATGTCGTGTATTCACTCCCGAGCGTCGGTAGCATGCAGGACAACGACGTTGAGAGGCAGCCTCTACCCAGCAGAAGCTAGAACAAGTAGTGAACAGTGCAAACCGAGTAGAGAGAGAGAGAGAGAGAGAGAGAGAGAGAGAGAGAGAGAGAGAGAGAGAGAGAGAGAGAGAGCGCATGCCCTCTACCGTGTCTTAGGGTTAGGGAGGGAGGGGGGAAATCGGAAACCCCCCTTTAGTGGATGTGGCTGGGCTAACACGGTAAACTGAAGGCAGGAGAATAGCGGATAATATTTTACAGATCCGTGTGGCAGAAGACGCTGCGCCTGAGTGACTTAAGCATCATGTTGCTTCACTAAACTATGATGAATGTTTATGGCTCCTGAGACGGCACGGGTTAGTTAATGCCCTAATCAAGGCTGTCACATGTACGATATATATATATATATATATACACCAAGAATCTATTTTATCCAAGATGAGCAGCTTGGTTGACAGTGGGCCGAGTGCCATTCCCCAGGATTCGATCCTGGGCGGGCCCGTGCATGGGTTCATAGTCAGCAAGTCTATCCACTACACTTTCTTAGTATTTATCGTATCACCAAGATAATGATACTGAGTGTTTCACTCGTAAATGCTTCACGTTATGCCAGTAGAAATGATGGTCTGTGACATCAGCTACTGATATGCCCGGAACATATTTTACTGCTATCGACTAATGGTTGTGTCCTGTGCTGCTTCCAGATTTTCATTCTTGAGATTTGCATTTTTTTTTTCTTTTTGAGCTCTTCCACTTCCATTGACGGCCTTGTGTATCTCGGCTGGAGATACGCAACCGTGGCCGTCTTTGAGAATGTGATAGTCGCCTCCGTAGTGTGTGTGTGTGTGTGTGTGTGTGTGTGTGTGTGTGTGTGTGTGTGTGTGTAGACAACATTGTTCTCCATTTTCTATTGTTCTTTATTGCTCTGGGTCTGGTGTGTTTTTTCTTATGAATGCCTTTGCCTTCAGCTTTTCAGGATGTTCTTCTGGTGTCTCGACATTCAGAAGGAACCTCTCCCTTCATACAGCGGAGAGCTCCGTGTTTATTTCTTCGCTCTGTTGTCAACCGTACGTTTGTTGTCGATGATGAATTTGGTGAGTTCTCGTGTGGGGACATGTGGTTTACTGCTGTACTTAGGCGGTAATGCTTGTCCGTGCTTCTGGGAGATTACGATCGTTTCAAGTGTGAGAGAGAGAGAGAGAGAGAGAGAGAGAGAGAGAGAGAGAGAGAGAGAGAGAGAGAGAGAGAGAGAGAGAGGACATAGGCCATGCATCAGATGGCCAGGAGGATTTTCAGGACAAAGAGGCTCATTTACTCGAAAGACTTTCTGTGTTGGGCTCAGGACGAGTGATATGGATGTTTTAGGTAAGAGAGATGGGTAAGGAGCTCTGGGTTAAGGTAAGGCAGGAATGGGAGGAAGTGAGAGAGGTGGATCTTGTGTGGGTTATGAAATGGCTAGGTTGAAGGAGGGGAAATTAGACCTTGTTTTTGTTTCTAGGTTTATTTGCTGGGTGGCGGGAGATTTTAGAATTAGGTTAGACAGTGAGGGCGGGGGGCTTAAGCTGAGGGTTGAGGGAAGTAAGCTGAGAGTTTTGCGAAGAGAGTAGTTGGGGAGGACGTGTAGCCGAGTTGGGGAGCAACGTTAGGGAGAGCTATTGTTGAAAACGAGGTTTAGGAGGTAACCATACTCCTTTATTGTACACATTTATGGTCTTATCTCTTCTGTATAGCTCGTGTCTTTATCATCAGTTTGTCCATTTCCACCTGTCATACGTCTTATGACTATTTCATTACATACGTGCTGAAATTATTTTTGTTTGGAAGAAAGGTCGAGAACAGAATCTGGTAGTTAAGATGGATGAAGTAGATGTTATTATAGACAGTGTATAAATATTGAATTACCTCTGTCATTAAGATTGACTGTAGTGTGAAAAAGGTTTGATAGGGAAGCAGGGATCTTAGAGTTTGTTAACAGACGAAGCGGAATCGGGAGACGAATGGCAGCAAACTAAAAAATGTATGGTTTCGTACCATATCCTGTAACTTGTGGGTAATGATATTGCTGCCGTTAACAACACGTGAACATTTACAAGCAGTGAAGGTAATAGTTTTAGGGTGAACCAGGATCAGTACGAGAAATTTAACGTAAGAATCTTGTATAATTTGCATCACAGAGGTGCAGCCAAGTCAGGAAGAGAAATGCAATCACTTCCAAAGTCTCAGCAGATTATGTTGGTATTACAGAGGTAACAATAGCGTTGCTCACTGGTGTTATAGCAGAGAGTAATGCAGACTGACACTTACTTCTTGACGTCGTCTCTACGTCTCACCAGCCAGCTCACATTTGTTCCCCTGCATCAAGTGTAGGTCAAATACGTTCTACAAATTTCCTCTGTCCGTACATACGTCTAGCACAGGCAAATTTCAGGCACGGTAATCGTAAGCAGGGAGCCAGCTTTACAGAATTTATTTTTGCACCATAAATTTCATAATTACATTAAACGGCTTAAACTTTTTCCCCCAGGCTAATCTGGGTACTTATTTTTCATGCTGTAACATCAACGGGTGTATGAAATTTTAATCTCGTCAGGCGCATAAACTTCACATTCTTCCTGGCCTACAGTAAATGGGTCAGTTTGGAGACATGAGTATAACATGAACACAGGATTTCAAAAGGTATATTATGTTATATATGATATAATATGTTGTATGACATTATATATGTTTTGTTATAGTATATTTTGTGTTGTTACCGGACTCCGCCTCCGTGTGGTTTCGCTGTGATAGAAAAGTCGCTTTTTTCAGCGAGGTGGTATCGCCGTCAGTGGACGAAAAGGAGTATAGTGTCGTCCAGGACCTCACTCCTAAGCCGTCTCCGAGTCCGGTGCAACCTTGAAGTTGCGCAAGTCCTGTACACCGTCTCCTGAGTGTGTGTGTGTGTGTGTGTGTGTGTGTGTGTGTGTGTGTGTGTGTGTGTGTGGAGAACATATAAGACAGTTGTAGGATGATTTATATGGAGTAAACAGTGGAAGGATTTCTTTACGAACCAGCTAAGTAAAATCAACCCACTGTGACTCGAAGGGATGGGATTGTGGAAAATATCAGTCATAAAAAGCGTAGGTCCACTAGTTGCTAGTGTGTAAGTTGGTCCAAAAAAAGCGTTCCTCACCAGTGTGGATAATAGGCTCCAAGAGAGCGAGACTCAGTAAGCCTGAGAGTAATCTGCGACCAGATAACATCTCAACATCAGTCGTTGGCTGCCTGATTTATTCTTAGAGAAAAGATGACACTACGGTGTTTCCTGCTTGTCATGTGGACCAGTAAGGTCGCCTGCCGGCAGATACAAGAAACAGTCTGATATATCAGGTTCTCACCGCCGGGGGAGGCCGGCCCTTCCACACCCACTGGCTGGAATAGAGATGAGACCCCGAAATCAGCTTGAGGGTCGTAAAAGGTCGTTCTACATTTAGCATTGTCAGTTTATATTTGTCTGTAGAATCATGCAGTTGGTTGCTCATTTTGACAGTCTCTCGTAGGTTGGTCATTGTTGATGTACATTACATACGTGCGTGTTACATTAGTTACATCTGCTATTCATTTAGACGTGTAAGTGATCGTTGTACATTATAACTGTGCTCTGGTTTTCAATTCTCGTAAGACACTCAAGATGAAACTGATCTTCGTATTCCATTCTTGCAGTGCTTCACAAAGTTGGGTCGTGCCGTGCCCGACCGCCGCTGTGAGCACAGCGAGAAGTCATCTTGTTACTTGAACGTTGATGTTTTGTTTACCGGACGATCATTGAAAGTGAGGCTTCTGCGGCCAGGCCAGCCTTGTGTGTGTGGCGGATGACGCCTATGGTCCCTTCTGCAGGGTGAAGCCCAGGTGGACACGTGTCGCTGTGTGGCATCGACAGCCATTGATTATTACCTGCAGTGTTCAAACAATATTTACAGCTTAGGCACTCGGCCTGCCGCTGACGTCAGCCTTCAGACTTCTCCGACAAATTATTAATAACTTCAGCCCTCGTTTTTGTTTTCCCGGAGTTTTGGTTCTTCTGCCCCTGAAGCTCCTCTGCGGCGTGATGGTTATCGCTCTCTTCCGCCAGTCGTGTAGACTTAGTATGAATAATTCTCAACTGTTGATGTTCACGAAATTCAACGTTCCTCCGACACGTCTTTGTTCGGCGTTAGCCTTGTCTTCTTCCCCTCTTCTCCTTTTCGGTTGATCTTGTTTTTCTCGCCTCGTCTTGCGTATTTTCTTCCTCTTTCTTCTCTTTTCCTCTTCCTGTCCCGTCTGTCGATGGAAATGTGAGATGCCTAACGCTGAATTGAATACTCTGAGGGACGGTGAAGGACCGCGTTATATGTTTCCCATATGTGATGGACCAGAATCATGTGAACATTTCCTTTCTTGTGATGTATACTGACAAAAAGAAAAGTTTGGTCTTCCATATCAGTAAGTATAGAAGGTTCGTGTCAGTCTGTCTGTTGTTGTACTGGGCAGGTACGGTCTGTCATTGTACCTGGGGACTGGAAGGTTTGTACCACTGTGTAGCAGTACCAAGGGGTGAGTGTGGGGATCGCCCTAGTGTGTGCTGTGGCAGGAGGTGTGGGGGAGGGGGAATCCCCCCCTCCCTTACATGGGATGGAAAGGGTAGTAGGTGTATAATCGGATAGCAGGTGTGGCTCGTCTCCACCCCAGAGTTAACCATATTGTAGATTTTTGGATGAAGATAAACGAATGCTGGAGTACAGTTACATGGGAATTATTTTTATGCGATAGTCGTTTCTGTAAAAGACTTTGTCGAGTTGTCTTTGTGATATTTACTGCTGGGGTTGTGGTGTGTGAAAAACATACAGAAAGAGCAAAGTTCGCCTCCTCAGGCTTTCGACAAATGTTGCACGTTAAAGTGCGGGAGAGTTTGTCTTGTAAGCTCCTGCAGAGAGAGAGAGAGAGAGAGAGAGAGAGAGAGAGAGAGAGAGAGAGAGAGAGAGAGAGAGAGAGAGAGAGAGATGGACGAAAATATTGGAAACTTTAGTTTGTGGTTAGCTCAGGCAGCCTGAAAACTTACAGTGCCTCAAGTATTAATTTGTAAGTTGACACAGTTTCATAATGAAAGGTAACACACTCACTACGTTTTCTTACCCTCGCACAACTTCACAATTCAACAGTCTTGACTTAATCTTAAACCCCAGAACTTTACCACCTTTTTGCCATGTGGTAAGGTCAGACAAGTTTTTATATTTGGGATTTTTAAGTTTACAGAAGTTTGGAAATGCAACACAGCAAAACATACTACGTTTTGAGGTGCCATAAATCATTTTACTTTCTAATTTCAGGCTTTTTTTTTTTTATTATATTCGCCCCAGCTTTGCTTCTGTATTGAAGCTACACACAGTAGTACCCTTAGCTTTAACCAGAATGTGTCTTCAGTGCAGGATATTATATATATAGACGTGAAGTTATTTAGATATTTAGAACATTCTGAATGTATTGTAGTGAACACAGACTTAAGGTTTGTGTGGTAATATATGTATAGTAATGTTTTACATATATAGGACAGTTGTACATGTATATTACAGTATTACATATATAATACAGTACATGTATAGTACAGTATTTTATATTTATAGTCCAGTAGTGTTAGTATAGTAGTGCTCTATTCTTCGTTTTGTGCTGATATATATTTTTTTTCTTTTCAGGTGAGTTGTTCTGATGCGTGGTGGAGAGTGCGTGATGTAGGGAGAGTGTGAAGGTAGTGTGTGGTGGTCTTGTTCTTGATAATAGATATAATGAATATATTTCATGTTTGCAATAATTTGGTTCAACATTGCTTATTCACGCACGACATATATGCTAATGGCTTTCCTTGATTAAGTTTGATACTTGATGATATAAAGAGAAACTCGATAAATTCATATATATATATATATATATATATATATATATATATATATATATATATATATGGATGTGCTGGAAATGAGATGTTTGAGGACAATGTGTGGTGTGAGGTGGTTTGATCGAGTAAGTAACGTAAGGGTAAGAGAGATGTGTGGAAATAAAAAGAGCGTGGTTGAGAGAGCAGAAGAGGGTGTTTTGAAATGGTTTGGGCACATGGAGAGAATGAGTGAGGAGAGATTGACCAAGAGGATATATGTGTCGGAGGTGGAGGGAACGAGGAGAAGAGGGAGACCAAATTGGAGGTGGAAAGATGGAGTGAAAAAGATTTTGTGTGATCGGGGCCTGAACATGCAGGAGGGTGAAAGGAGGGCAAGAAATAGAGTGAATTGGAGTCATGTGGTATACAGGGGTTGACGTGCTGTCAGTGGATTGAAGCAAGGCATGTGAAGCGTCTGGGGTAAACCATGGAAAGCTGTGTAGGTATGTATATTTGCGTGTGTGGACGTGTGTATGTACATGTGTATGGGGGGGGGCCATTTCTTTCGTCTGTTTCCTTGCGCTACCTCGCAAACGCGGGAGACAGCGACAAAGTATAAAAAAAAAAAAAAAAAAAAATATATATATATATATATATATATATATATATATATATATATATATATATATATATATATATGGATAAACAGAAAGTTAATATGTGGACTGTATAGTAATGTACGTATTGTAAAAATTTATTTACTCAAATAAATTTTGGGGATAAATACCATCTTATAAGTAGCTTTAGTGAGTTTTTACATGATTAGCAGAGGGTAGCAAATAACAGTATTGGTTTAAAGAAGTACAATCATTTCAACATTCATATCTTAATCACTGCTGCTTGACATTGCCATGTCAGATATGCTGTGTTCTAGGTCATACTGAAAATATGCATTGGTTCTGTCCACATTGCCTTGTTTGAAATCAAGTGGTTAATATTATTGTCATAGATTTGCTTACAATATCTCATTTATGAAAGTCAACTTGATGGTACCTCTGTGTCGTATGTTATGTTATATTAGATATTTCCATGCTTACAAAGTTTTATTGGACATTGAACATGTGAATCATTTATGAAAATAACTTGCTGTTTGATAATAAAGAAAAGGATAGGTAAACGTTTCCTTTACAGATATCACTATCCAATTGGTTGTTGCATCAGTGTTATCATCAAGGCTTTAATATGGGGGTGGATTTTGAAATTTAGGTTTCAAAATAGAATAGGACCATAGCTTAGACAATAGCATTAGATGTGGTAATTAGTGACTAGTATTAAATTTGTTGCTCCTTCATTGTAAAGTGCCATATGTAATTGATAATATCCTATTGTAACGGCCTTTGAGAAGTTGATACAGCTTGAAGAGTCATTGTGGTCCACAGACTCACAAATTGACATTTTTAATGTCAGTTGAGTATTTGCTTTACATGCAGGAGTCTCACTGTTAAATGATCTAAAGTCTTGTTAGAGAATAATTACAATCCTCGCATAATGTAGTGGACTGGACCGCATCAGTGTGTCAGTGATATTGTATATGAATTATTTCCAGCACATCCAGTTTTCAGCCTTTTGCTATGGTTCATATACTTTGAATCTGTAAACATTTGATTTTTACAATATTCTCTAAATGTGTTGCTTTATCTTTTAGCATAAAGATTGTGGGCACAAAATGTGAAGAATTGCTTTGAATGAATTACTTGGAAAATACATTATTTTAAGTGGCATTAAGCTTGGAATGAGTTGTGTCATATTTACATGTGATTAGGAGGCATTCTTTAACAATACTTAAATGACATTATTATAGATATTTATCAAGGTGGAACGTATAAGCAGATTTTTAATTTAAACTTTTCTATAAGATTGTCACGTAGCTGTAGAAATGAGTAGTTGGTTGGTTAGATGTCATATATATATATATATATATATATATATATATATATATATATATATATATATATATATATATATATATATTTGTATGTGTGTGTGTGTGTGTATGTAGGTTAATATTAGCAATAAGAAGACAATGAGCGGACGAAAGTTAAGATGGGGAAGGAATAGTATTAGTTAATCGCGAATTTTTCAGGATATCACTTTTGAATGCGATATGAAATGTTTTGTTTCGCATTACTCCGTATTTTTTGTATCTGGAATGGTTAAGGGAGAAAGGTCGCTCTAATTGTAAATGAATTATATACATGAGTATTTTTGTCAATAAATTGCAAGAGTTCTGTCGTTGTCTTCTTGTGTTGATTTTGAAATAGCGTAAAGAATGACCCTGTGATGAAAGTAGTTAAGTTTACCTTTCGTTTTCTGTGTAATCGAAGAAAATGGGTTTGTTTCTGCTGTTTAGAAAACGGTTTCGTTCTCTCTGGACAGGTCTAACGCAGAAAACGGGTAAGTAAGTTGGCCAAGTGGTATACCTAACTAAGTTCATTGCCAGTTTTATTTTGTAATGGAATTTATTGTATGGATCATTAGTTCTGAGTTGATTATGCCTTAGCTTGTTGAATATCGGCTGGTATAGCTTCATGTTAGCTCAGTGTTTAAGACCGCCACTGGCAGCTATAGCTTCGTGTTAGCTTCATGTCTGAAACAGTCACTAGCAGCTATAGCTTCATGTGAAATACCGCCACTGGCAGCTATAACTTCATATATTGATACCGTTACAGGCAGCTATAGATCCTCCTTGTTAGCTTTGTACATGTGGAAGGACGGAGTGTTGAGATTTGACCTAGCTGAGCGTGGCATTACCTGTAATTATCTTCCTGCATGTCATGGTAATCATTACACGCGCTGCTGCTGTAAATTAAAGGCTTTCGCTCCATTAGATGTCCAGGAATGTCCAGTCAGACCAGTAAGTATCATGTGTTGAAATGTCCATCCGCGTAGTTTATTATGTGTGCAAAAGAAAAAGAAAATCCGCTTTGTTTCACTCATTCTAGCAGCATGCTTTGTTGTATGTGTTGAACAGGGGAGGATTGGATATGTTAGGCAGATTTAACCCTGATTGAATAATGATACGTTGAATTCAGTTTTCACGCACATCACACTACCAGCCAGCATGCTCTATGGCATAGGCGGGAGGACTTCACTGGTCCTGTGTAGACTTGAGTTTAACTGGGAGTGTTGGTACCTGGACCGCTTAACTCTTGGGTACTCACAGGAGGAGTGTATAGATGAGTCTCGAGTCCAACTCACAGACTGAGTACCTCGCTTAATTGTGAGTCCTGCACGTGCCACTAGTATTATAGGTACTCTATATCCCTCCGTCCCACATCATCTTTGGACGCTGTCTTCAGTAAACATGCTCTATGGGCTTGGATCCCTAGTTGGGATTCAAGTAGTTCTCCTAAAAACGAAATGAGTACGACGGGACGACCCTTGAGCACGACAGGACGGCCCTTCAGCACGACTCTCGAGCACGACGGGACGAGCCTTTGCCTGACCTGGCCTTTGACATGACCCTAATGATCAGGTTACAGTGTTGCCACAACAGTCAAGGTTTGTAGTATTTCTCTCGTCCCATTGTTGCCATTACCACCGTCCAGTATCATGTGGTGTGTGGTATAACAGTGTTAAGTCGTGGGGCATGGCAGCCTCGTTTCTTGAAGTATAGCAGTTTGGTTGTGTTGAGTATATCAAAATGTGTTTTGGAGTATAGCAGTGTGTTGGTGTAGAATATAGCAGTGTGTTGGTGTGGAGTATAGTAGTGTGTTGGTGTGGAGTATAGCAGTGTGTTGGTGTAGAATATAGCAGTGTGGTGGTGTGGAGTATAGTAGTGTGTTGGTGTGGAGTATAGTAGTGTGTTAGTGTGGAGTATAGCAGTGTGGTTGTGTTGAGTATATCAAAATGTGTTATGGAGTATAGCAGTGTGTTGGTGTAGAATATAGCAGTGTGTTGGTGTGGAGTATAGTAGTGTGTTGGTGTGGAGTATAGTAGTGTGTTGGTGTGGAGTATAGCAGTGTGGTGGTGTGAAGTATAGCAGTGTGGTGGTCTGAAGTAAAGCATTGTGGTAGTGTGGAGTATAGCAGTGTGTGTGTCTGTGTGATAAAGTGCATGGTAGAGTGCAGGCCGGGGCTGTTGCGAGGTGAGAGAGAGAGAGAGAGAGAGAGAGAGAGAGAGAGAGAGAGAGAGAGAGAGAGAGAGAGAGAGTGGGTTGGCTGCTTTAACGTCCAGCTCTTACTTCCGCGCCGGCCTCTCCAGCTTGCTTGCCCCACACTCACTACCTGCTGAACTGGTGCTGCAGCTGCTGCTGTGTCGTTGCATTCCTGCCAGCTACAGCGGTGCTGTTCCCGGGCCCGTTCTCGCAGCATACGTGTAGTGCTGTTCAGCAGTGGATGCTGTGGTAGTCGCATGTCTGAACAAGGCCCCCACCGCTGTTCTGCCCGTCACATGATGATCGTTGTTGTGTGTTGGTCTTGAGTTGTGGCATGTAAGTATGTAAGTGCATGGTGGGAGTAAGAAGCTACATCTACGTGTCAGTCGGCACACGGTAGCTGGTTGTATGTGCGTTTGGCCCTGTGCGTAATGTTGGGTAACGGGAAGTGTGTGTGTTTGTAACACAGATGTGAATGTGTATGTGGCTGTATGCGTAATCGCTGTGTGTGTGTGTGTGTGTGTGTGTGTGTGTGTTTATGAAATGACAGTACCTGGTTTTGTGTGCGTAATAGTAACCTGTCCTGTGTGCGTGTATGTAACGCTGAGTGACAGTCGACTTTGTCCTCACGTGCGTTTTGACACTCGTCTTCCTCCAGAGCTCGGTGGGGTGCCAGGCTGTGCTGTTTTTCCTGATGTCGCTCAGGTTGTTTGAGGCCGCGGCCCGCTTACCTAAGGGGCCACGATAACGTAGCTCGTCAGGCATTTTTGGACTGATTGACTTTTTTTTTCGGTGACTTTTTTTTTTTTTTTTTTCAGTTGTTGTGCCTCTGTCTGTATAGTTAAGGCATTAAGGTTCTTGTCCTCCAGCAGATAACCTCACCATCGACCATCCGGTCGTCTGTTATCTATCCTTCCAATGCCCTGTCCTCCAGCAGATAACCTTGTTGTAGACCACCGGGTTCTCAGTTATGTGACCTTGTCATGTAATGCCATGAAATGTTTCTTCAGTTTGTCAGGAGACTCGTGACAGTGTCGTGCTCCGGAGGTTTATACTTCTTCCTTAAACATCATTTATGTTACCTTGACTTTTTATTAAGTGTTATTCTGCAGTGTGCTAGTGTTCAGATACCTCTGTGCACGTGCAGGATATGTCGTTTGCCCTAGTGGTAAATGATGTCCCTGTCATAGAACCTGGACCTGTCGAGTATTTTATTGTGATATGTTCACAATAAAAGTCGAGAACATTATCTCGGAAAGCAAAAATGGGTATGTTTGAGGGAATAGTGGTTCCAACAATGTTGTATGGTTGCGAGGCGTGGGCTATGGATAGAGATGTGCGCAGGAGGATGGATGTGCTGGAAATGAGATGTTTGAGGACAATGTGTGGTGTAAGGTGGTTTGATCGAGTAAGTAACGTAAGGGTGAGAGAGATGTGTGGAAATAAAAAGAGCGTGGTTGAGAGAGCAGAAGAGGGTGTTTTGAAATGGTTTGGGCACATGGAGAGAATGAGTGAGGAGAGATTGACCAAGAGGATATATGTGTCGGAGGTGGAGGGAACGAGGAGAAGAGGGAGACCAAATTGGAGGTGGAAAGATGGAGTGAAAAAGATTTTGTGTGATCGGGGCCTGAACATGCAGGAGGGTGAAAGGAGGGCAAGAAATAGAGTGAATTGGAGTCATGTGGTATACAGGGGTTGACGTGCTGTCAGTGGATTGAAGCAAGGCATGTGAAGCGTCTGGGGTAAACCATGGAAAGCTGTGTAGGTATGTATATTTGCGTGTGTGGACGTGTGTATGTACATGTGTATGGGGGGGGGGGGGGTTGGGCCATTTCTTTCGTCTGTTTCCTTGCGCTACCTCGCAAACGTGGGAGACAGCGACAAAGTATAAAAAAAAAAAAAAAAAAAAAAAAAATGTTCACAGGATGTGTTTATCCCGATTTCAGTCTCCTGAAAATTCCCTCTCGGATTATATTCATGGAAGGCGAGGTACCCAGCTTGTACCTGAGGGACTGTGCCACTTTGGCTTATACAAAATCCAAATGTGCCATATATAAAGAAAGAACACCCGGGGAGCAAAACTCGTCAGCACCTTGCCATCTACCGTGTGTGTGTGTGTGTGTGTGTGTGTGTTTGGAGAGAGAGAGAGAGAGAGAGAGAGAGAGAGAGAGAGAGAGAGAGAGAGAGAGAGAGAGAGAGAGAGAGAGAGAGAGAGTTGACCGGGAAGCGTCATGTCCCGCAGGGGTTGGAGAGCAGTCCCGGTGTCCAACAGAGAAGTAATTCTGCTGGTGTTGATGGGCGTGGCTGCTCTTCTGTGTACAGCCTCAGGCTCTGCCTCACGTGGCCGGCCAGGATGATGTGTTCCTCGTCACGGGGCGAGGCTCATGTTGTGACCTCATCACCTGGTAACCTGGTGACGCACGTGTTTCCCTAATGCGTTGTAAGAGGTCTTACCGACCTAAAACAAGATATTGCACAAAGGCAGGGGTAGCGCGTAGCTATCACCGCATGTGTTGCTTGATGAGCCATGTTGTTTCTCTCCGCCTCCGCGATCACACCATTATTGTGAGTCTTGAGTTCATCCGCAGCTGACGTCGACCATGTATCAAGTTCCTTGTAAATGTTTTTATATTTGTTGCCTGAATGGTTCTGGTATCTCCTGGTGTGATACTAAATCATATTTTTATCTTTCTTGTAACGTTCTCGTATACTTTGTTCGATTTTTCGTATTTTTCCATGGTATTCTTGAAGAGTTAAGTAGCTATCTTTTTCTTGTTTAAAAAGGTTTCATGTGCCTTCACCCCTTAATTTGAATGTTCATTACCTTTTCTTTTTCATTTTGCTGCTATGCAGAGATTATCTCGTTCTGGCTAGCTGTCAAGTTCCAGTTTGTCCATCGTTTCGTGTATGTTTATATATCTGACTCTATGGAATCAGACAGTCTTCATAACCCAGGACACCGTGGGTACACGGCGGGAAGATCTTGCCTCTCTCGCTATGAACATGTTTGTAGAGCCACTGGTAAAGAAACAGTATACTGACGTGGAATACACTGACTCTGGTATCATAGCACATAAAATGTGGTGGGTCAGGTGGTGGGCACATGGGTTGGGAGTGGTGTACCTGGTGGGTCAGGTAGTGGGCGTGATGAGATGGGCGTGGTGGGTCAGTTGGTGGGCGTGGTGGGTGAAGGGGTGGGCGTGCATGGGGCAGGTGAGTGATGCAGAAGAGAATGTGAAGCGTCCACCTCAGCTCACCTCACACCGCCACGCACAGATCAATAACCTACACAGAACACGTGGCCGGCGGCTCCCAGTCCATCCCCCTCCCCGGTCACTCCTGCACCTCACCCCGCCACGTCCCTCCACACCGTCCCTCCAGATCCCAAGTCTCTCCATCCTCTCACCGCCACGTGCCAGGTCCCTCCACACCCACCTGTGTAGGTCCCATGACCCTTCATGTCCCTCCGTACCGCCCCTCTACCTACCAGGTCCAAGTCCCTCCAGACCCACCCTCCTCGGTCTCAAGATCATTCTTACCACCACTCCAGGTTCCATGCCTCTCCAGGTCTAGGTTAACTATCCCTCCAGGTCTCTCCATGCCACTCCTTTACCCTTCCGGGTCTCAGGTCTCTCATCATGTACCCCTTCCAGGTTCCCATGCCATACATACTTGTCCCTAAGTGTCCATATCCCTCCATTCTTGGGCTTTTTAGTTCCCATACCACATATACATGTCCCAGGGTTCTCTCAACACGAATACTTTGTACCTAAGTTCCCATGTCCTTCCGCACTTGGACCTCGGAAGATCCCATGTTCCTCTATACTGGCTCATACACAACGGGAACTCATACTACCCCCACGCCTCGACATACAGGCGTCTCTCTTACCAACGTCCGCTTAGATGTGCGTCTTCAGTTCCCTCGGCGCCCTCCACCAGTTCCCAGAAACAGAAGAAAAAAAAAATCCTTCACCAATTTGTATGGCGTCTTTCCTCCTGCACCTCCCGTCTCAGATTCCTCGACGTTCCCCACTTCCCTCCCTATATACCCCGTACAGTTTGTTTCTTTCCCTCTGTGATGAGTTAGGTACGTATTAAGAAGATATCTCAGTTATATGTATCCGGTATTTGGCTTGTTGGTAAGCTTGATAGAAAGTTATATTCCAAGGCAAAAAATCATACTAGACCCAGGAAGAAGAAATAGACATCTGTGAAATGGAACTCTATATAAGAGACGAAGACGCATACACGGGCAATTACCAGGAGGTGAGTGAGGAAGTATGACTGGGTGTTCGGTAAGCCAAGACTCCTCATGATGAATGGCCCAACTGAATTCGTCTTTACCAATAATCCCCCTATTTTGCAGAATGAGATACCGCCACCTTACCACAAGACTCGGCGAGGCCCATGAATTCTGTCAAACACTACCAACCAATACAGCTTTTATCACACGTTAACTTGTTCGAAAGTCTTGAGATATTAATTACCCGATTCTGTCGAACCAGTTTATGTACATAAACGATGACTCCATAATTTTAGGGCGGGAAGATCTTGCCTCTTTCGTTTACTTGAATAGAGATAAGATTATAATGGCAATGTGGAGGAAAGAAAATGCTGGTGTGATAAGTACAGACTTTTGATCATCCTTTACGAAGTGTGACCATCATGTCATAGCACACAAAATACGGAAGATGGGAGTAACTTTAAGATAAGAGATGGATAACATCTTTCAACTAGCATTTCACAGCATCTTGTGGTGAATCAGGTTGTTTACAGTGTTTCTTACACCGTAAAAAGCTCAGTTCCCGAGAACCTTTACTGGCAACCCTCTTGATTCTCACTCACACATCTGTGGTGTTGTGATTAACGTTGCAAACTAATGATCCACTGGTCTCGGGTTCGATCCCCGGTACTGACAACTGGCGCACACTTCTCCGAGCTGCTTATCCTTCCTTTGTTTGGTACGTAAATGGGTACCAGCTCTGGTTGTGGTAAAGCACCACAGCTGTGATACACCTAAGCAGCCGAGAGCTTTAGAACTCTGATCGATTTAATCCAGGTGTATACCTGTCCGTGGACATGGCTCTTACTGACAGGCCTGTGAACGTACCAAAGGTTGGCACTTTATTGTATTTCTAGAATAAGTACGAAAATCTCATCAAAATGTTACTGTACACCAACATCACGTATTGAATGAAGGCGGACGAGATTTCGGGGTTAGAAAGTGCGCAGAGGTCCCTCACGGCCCACATCGACGTGCTCAGTGACGTGAACAACTACGAACGGCTGCAATCACTGAGGCTGTCACCCCTGGAGCCCAGATGGGAGACTATAGCACTAGATACGTACACTCAGGAAGATACTGGAAGTCATGGTTTCCAACCTACACAAAAGAATAAGCCTCAGTTAGCACATGCATGGAATATTAAATAAAAGATATATTACCATTAAAGGTAATATAAGCACAAGAGAATACACCTTGAAAAACCCGGCGTCGGAGACCTGAAGCCTTCAGAAGCTGTATTGGGTGTATTTATGAAGGCTGTCGATGAGTGTTTACAGAGTGTACCAAGAAGAACTAGTCTGGTTGTTATGTGGGCCTGCCGCCCTGGCTTCCAACAGCTTTTTCGACCTTCAGTCCAACTTAGCGGCATGGGTTCAACCTAAGCTGTAGGGGGTATAAGGCCCCCCCACCCTTCCCATTCTCCGTAACCAGTTCCAGGTAAACTCCAGGCCCTTTGGCCAGGATAGCCGTGACAGCTCGCTAACGTTGTTATAGTCTCTCTGGAAATTCAGAAGTGAAGTCCTTCATACGTTGCTGAATGACTAGCGGCATCTTAGTCTGGTTAGAGTGATGTGGCAAACAGTGACGTGGTGTGTAACTAATAACGGTGAATGTTACTAGCGGCACTGCACTGATGGCCCCTCACTGGACCAGCTACATAGAAGAAAACTTTCCTAGTAGTGTGCGGGTTTCCTAGCGATGTGACACTACTGTGGCTGGAAGCCATGGCCAGGCATTATGAGGTGCGTCCGCTCCAGGAAATGTAAACGGAAACCACGCCCTTCCTCCCAGCGTCTACCACTCCCCCTGACTGGATTATAAGCACCACTTAACCTGATTGGGAACAGCCACTCAACCCCAATCCCTGGTGATGCGGACATGGCCAGGCCGTGGTAGTGCTTTGGTTCTCGTGGTAGACTCGGGCTGTAGCATATTGTATAAGGCTACGTCGTGTGGTGGTGGCTCATACTCCTCTCACTCTCCAGCAGTTACCATATATACCCTTGTGTCCGCGCCGCTCTTGTCTCCTGCAGTTACGCACATTATCCTAGTTTCAATTTCTAACCACCCGCACCACCACAAGCCACCTCCCATCCGTATTTCCATCCCATTCACAACCTTTCTTGTTCCATGCTCGTACCATGTGTCCCCCATGCCATCCAGCACATCCTCCACCAGAGTCACCGTTGCATACAGTATTATACTTTACCTCCCCAGCTCACCTTGCCTCACCAGGATCTTCCATCTGATATAGATTATGATACTTACAAAGCCTCGCGTTTTCCATCCAGGCACATCATTTGTCACGGCGGAATCCTTCTCCATCGCCAACACCGGCTGCGTGTGAGTAGACACAATTGCATGTCTCCTAGGGGACGACTGGAGGCAGCATGATCTCTCACGGACAAAAATGACAGCTCCTGCGATGTTGTGAGGATGTCATCAAGTAAGAGAAAAAGGGTACAGGATGCAGCTGGGGGGTCTCGCTATGACAAGGAAGGAATGTGTCAAAGATTCTGGCGAGATCCTTGGCGGAAGAACTCACTCTCTCGGAGAGCGTCATAAAGCGACTGCTGCGCCAGCAGAGATGATGGGCAGGATATTGAGAACATTCAGATGCAGAGAAGTAAAGCCAGGAGTCACTTTACTCCCGCACTTGGGATATTGGTGCATACTCACGTCACCATGTGTTCCCGGCGAAATAGCAGAGCCTGAAAATACTTTTGAGATCATGGACTTCACGTAGCGAGTCTCAAATACGTTGAACGTCTAGGGTTACGTCAGAAACAAACGTATACGTAGAACCGATAGCAAAAGTATATATAAGCTGGCGTGACGCACTTAGCTCTATTATGTACCCTGAAGATAAAGTAATTATGCGATACGTTCATTAAAACAACTGTTGCATATTCAGTGATGGTAGGATGGATATTGCGAAACGGCGTTACCAGAGAAGCGAGATCGTTGACGACACTCGCTCGTCATTGAACTCGTAGTCACCGTAGATCACTTGAACTTGTTGACATACGGTAGTTATCATCGTTCAAGACGGGTGACATTGTGGAGTTCGGAAATGAACAGATACTTACAGTCCTCACTGTATTATCTCTGAGTTTAAGGTCGTTTGGTCTTTTTTATGTATTTGATTATTGTTTTAATTATTTATTATTATTTTTTTTTTGTGTGTGTGTCCATCCGATGTCGCCCTTAGGTAAAACTCACGCTGGTGAAAAAATTTAATGATTACAACACCTTTCATGTAATGCTTACCAATAATGATGATGATAATGGCAGTGATAATAGTAATGATAATAATGATAATTATTATTGGTATTATTATTATTAGTTTTTGAATTACTGAATTATTGTATTCGGATCTGTTAACGTCTTGAAGTTCTGAAAGGCCTGCATAAAGAAGAAAGGAAATACATGACAGTTTCCTCGTCTCAGGAAATCCTTCAGTAACGAGCTTTGTGACCCGTTCGGTGACGGCGGCATCAGCAGTGTCCTCCTCATTGGACTCCGAGAAAGTCGTGGAACCAGAGAATGCTGAAGCCTTTGTGTCGCCAGAATCCTTTGCACTTTAGCGTAACAACGAGTTTATAAAAGGAAGGACAGTCAAGAGGTTTTTTGGTACCTTTTCGCGCCTCCATCACGAGGACAAAGATGCAGCTTCCTGTGACAAAGGAAAAGTGTCTTACAGAGAGAGATGCTCAGCTAACGTACCCAGATGGAAGTGTTCTTCCCAGATTTTCAGTGTTCGTCAAATCTTAACCGTCCGATCTCGATTTATTATGCCGGTTTTAGAACGAACCCTCTCGTCCCCTCTCTTTCTCCGTGTCGTGAATTAGAGCCGTGGACAGAAATATGGTGATCTTGGCCTGATGGAATGCTTCGATGCCAACTTGCCAACCAAGCCTGTCTCCTGTGATGGTCTCGTCTTCCATGGCGGAAGCGCCGGTCAACATCTCACCACCCACGAAAGGGGCGACGACATTTGAGCAATATTTCGACATATATTTTTATTCCTCGCATCCTCAGGCAAGTTTTGTCAGAGCATCTCTTGTTGATGTGTTTGGGGAGACTAACATAATCTCCGACTGTCTCAAAAAATTTTCAAGGCAGAAGATACGTTTAGGAATGAAGGGATGTCTGGAGGACTTCCTAGATGTTGGAAGAACTTCCTAAGGAATTCGAAAACAAAGAACTGCTAATTGCGATCCCTTGTTTGCGTGTTGGTAGATAGGATGAACGATGCCATAGCTGTAGTCACGAAAGTTAGGGACCAAGTCATGTCTCGAGGGACGGCTGCTACTAGTGATTTTGGCTTTCTCTTTCGTGCCAGGAAGAGGCAGCTAACACAAAGATCAATATGCGCTTACGTCAACATATAGAGCGGGATTCCGGCATTTTGAATGGAAGAGGTAGATACATATCGTGGTTTACAGGCAGTAGCAAGGTGTCTCGATATACCGGCTGTCGACCTTCAACTGTGCACGTGTTTGCTGTATGCTCACCTGCACAACATTGCAATCAACATTGGTCCAGAGGGATGTACAGCTTTTACGGGATCCCACGCTTTCAGTGCACGGGAGACAGTTTCTGATTTTGTTGGGGAAAAGAAGTCTTGGAATTCCTTCGTAGAAGTTATCTCTTATTTCTGTCTTCAGTTTTTATCTTCAGTTGAAGTCTTTCTTATATAAGCAGGCTGGCTTGTCTTCCTTTACTCACCTGGCAGCCAGTGGATGATTAAATGATTGTTGACGAACAATAGGAGGCACATATCACCAGGAGGAACCCTCTGGAAAGTCGCCCACCCAGGATTGATCTCTTGGCCAGCATACCCTGAGGGAACCACATCAATGCGCACATGTTTTGGGGGCCACTCCCAACAAGCAGAACCAGTCCTGACACCTCCCGATAAATGGGCGTTGGGTAAAAATCGATGGACTGTGGCAGCGAAAACGGTCTGGGCTGGACAACATATGGACGAACTGCGGTGGGGACCCGGTGAAGTTGTAGTCTCTCTCTCTCTCTCTCTCTCTCTCTCTCTCTCTCTCTCTCTCTCTCTCTCTCTCTCTCTCTCTCTCTCTCTCTCATGACCGTATTTTTCCAGCATCTTTTAGAGCTTGGCAGTGTTGCTCGTTGCTGTGTGGTTGCTTAGGCGGAAGACGCAGGCTCGAGTGTGCAGCATTGTCCTAGGTAATGTGGTTCCATGCTTTTGACTCTCCGTCTAGGTTCATTACCGGTAGTAGTTCATGCAGGTGTGTTTGTGTCTGTAGCGGTCTTCAAGTATTGGGTGGGTCTGTGAACGTGTACAGTTTTTCGAAATGCAGTATTTCGTTACCAGTCTGAAGATCGACAATGAATATTTTGATTTCTTAGTTCTGAAAGCAGCCAGGGAAGTGGTTCAAGCGGCCGTACTTTCAAACAATAAGTTGTCCGGGTGGGCTTCCCTCCCTGATGTAAAGTTGAACCCAGAAGATATACACAAGACCGAGTTCCACACGTTCTTTTCTAGTTTTTCTCTTTTTTTTTCTTTTTTTTTTTTTTGCGTGTGTAGTGGTTAGGTGTATGTGAGAACCTGAATTATCTCTAAACATAGAGATGCGTTTGCTTGCGCTTTGGTAAACAGTGCTTTTGTTTATATCCACACTGTTGATATTTTTGGGGGGTCAGACTATATTTTCCCCAGTTAACTCTGTGTTTACTTACGAGTGTCGTTGGATGGGATGTATACCCGAGTTGGCTGGGATATTGCAGTAATTAACTGGGCGTAGGCTGAATGGTTTCCTAGTTGGTTGTGGGTTGTAACGATTGGTTTTGATGGAATGGTTGCACCGGTGACTCCGAGTTGTTCTACGGACGACTGGCTTACCTTTTGGCTGAGTGAGTGTCCGGTGCCAGACACATGGGTGGTTGGTTGTCTAGACTGGGCGGTGGATGGTGGACTGGGTGGCTCAATGGTTGGCTGGTCAGATGGGTGGCTGGCTGGCCCAGATAACTCGCATTCCGCCAACTTGTCAATCCTGCTGCTCACTCCTCCCTTCCCTCGCTTTTAACACTTTTATATTTCTCCTGTATACTGGCGATATTATATATATATATATATATATATATATATATATATATATATATATATATATATATATATATATATATATATATATATATATATCTTTTCTTTCAAACTATTCGCCATTTCCCGCATTAGCAAGGTAGCGTTCAGAACAGAGGACTGGGCCTTTGAGGGAATATCCTCACCTGGCCCCCTTCTCTGTTCCTTCTTTTGGAAAATTAAAAAAAAAAAAAAACGAGAGGGGAGGATTTCCAGCCCCCCGCTCCATCCCCTTTTAGTCGCCTTCTACGACACGCAGGGAATACGTGGGAAGTATTCTTCCTCCCCTATCCCCAGGGATTATATATATATATATATATATATATATATATATATATATATATATATATATATATATATATATATATATATATATTACACTACACTTATACTTAATTGTTATGTACTAGTTTAGGACACTTGGAACACGAGGCACTTACGACTAGGTATTCTCCGCCATGAAAGCACACTTACACTTAGAGTGTCTTCTGTAACCTGTCGCCCATACACAAGTATTCTCTGCATAGACATTTATAATGTGGTTTGGGGATAGGGGATGAAGAATACTTCCCACGTATTCCCTGCGTGTCGTAAAAGGCGACTAAAAGGGAAGGGAGCGGGAGGCTGGAAATCCTCCCCTCTCGTTTTTTTTTTTTTTTTTTTTTTTCCTAAAAGAAGGAACAGAGAGGGGCCAGATGAGGATATTCCACAAAGGCCCAGTCCTCTGTTCTTAACGCTACCTCGCTAATGCGGGAAATGGCGGATAGTTTAAAAGAAAGAAAGACTTACAAAAGATCTATAGGTAAATTATCATCATTATTTCTTTGCCCTGTACCTGGTAGAGGGAGAAGAGGTGTTGTCTGGTGTGTATTCTCCTGCATAGCAAGTCATACGGCAAAGTTGAAGTCTTTGAAAAGTTAAAGAAGTTGTAGATGGTGGAGGGACCCGCGAATATCCTTGCTCCTCGAAAGTGCAGTCGTCGAGGTTACTGTTTTCTTAGCTTTTGTGAGGCAGAGGAGTTCAGGTGATCTGAATATATGGGGATGGAACCCCGTTCTTCTGGGTTTGAGAACATGACAGGGTGATGTAAGAAAGCTTTTTGTGTTGATGTTTTTGTATGGGCGTCTCTTGTTTTGGTTTCGGTTACACCCCATCACCCCGTCAGTGCCAAGAATGGTTGGAATGTGTGCACAGAGTCTGAGTGTTGCTTTATATTGATCCTTGTAACTCCTTCAGGACGACGTTGCCGTCCTTAGGGTCTGTGATCATCAAGCTCATGAGTTGCACCCTTCTGCTCAAGGGTCGCACCGTCGTGCTCCAAGATGCTACAATCAGCGTCGTGATCAAAATGTATAACGTCGGGTCGCACCGTCGTGCTCCAGGATCGTAAAATCAACGTCGTGATCAAGGATCTATAACGTCCTGCTCAAGCGTCGTGCTCGGGAGATTATTAAGAATGGGGTAACAGCCATCATCCATAGCTCAGCGTACTGCTTCCTCACTTGCTGTGCAACACACACGAGCAGCACATTTCTGTCCACTCCAGAAACCAATCTTATCTAGGTTCGTCGGTGATGAAATACGCTCACCATCTTCTGTCATATTTCATGAATTTTAGATACGACGTATGAGCTAAGATGAATCTCATGACTGACATTCAAACCTCCGGCAAGACACCAGAACCTTCGTGCATAAGGAGAGTAAATTGTTCAGAGGAAAAACTTGGCAGAAGTTATATTTTTATTACCCAAGGACCAGGAAAGTTGTTGCCTCTTGAAGCGTCTTCGGAACTGAACTGTTAAAAGCCCGGAACAAAGTTGCAGAAGCACTGACTGTTTTACGTCAGAACGCCAGAAGGGTAGCCACTATCCTGATGTTTGGCACGAGTTACGAGGCATGAAGAATTTGCGAGACGGCTACAGTATTTGGGAAGTTGAGATGAAAAACAAACTGACAGGACACAATGTGGTGACAAAGTGAAATTTATGGAGCAATGAAGATGAAGTCACATGTAAGGGGGCCCAATCATCAGTAATTGGAAACATTCCGTCTTGCGTGAGTAGGGAATGAAGCCACACACTGATGGAGAATGGCACTGCACCGGAGCGACGGTACGTCCCATGGGTATGATAGCCTGGCCTTTGACCTGACCTTGAAGGTTTAGGTCAAATGGTGCTTCAGGGTCGTACTTCAGCATCGTACCGCTTGGTTCAAGGATCGTAACGTAGTGCTTATTGACCGTACCATCGTGCTTAATGACCGTACCGTCCTGCTCAAGGGTTTACCGTCGAGCTCAAGCATTTAAATCATGTATAAGATGTGCCTTGTTTCACCTAACCCCAGGAATGTAATCCTAGGGTCAGATCTCGTTAACCACCGCTGTATTGATGTGGTGCTATAAACCTTGAATGATGTAAGACAGCTTCCCTAGTAACGGTCAGTGCGCACTGGGAGCTGTGCAAAGTGTTAGGGAGTTACTGGCTAACATCGTGAGCTGCGCGCCACCGGAGAAAATCTAGGGACCTGGCGTGTCGTGTTTCACTTACTCTCATCATTATATATAGAGAGCAGACCTTGCCCACTACGGCTTCTGTTTTACTCGTATGTTCTTTATGCTCTTAAAGTTCCCGTCAGGTATATTATGTACACTACTGCAGTTCCCACTAGATGTATAATGTATAATACTGCAGTCTCCACTAGATGTGTTATGTATAGTGCTATACTTCCCACTTGACGCGTATACTGTTGCAGTTTCTGATGTTTACCCACTCGATATATTGTAAACCGCTGGAATTCCCAATACATGTATATATTTTTGGAGTCCCCACCAGCTACTTGAGGCAGGAGCAGGGTGACGCCAGGAATTGCTTGATATATGATGTGTGGCAGAAAGGTTACGATTGGTGTGGGCTGTGGTTTGGTGGGCCGTACTAGAGTTACGAGAAGCCCCGTATGATACCAGCGAAGACGTTTATACTGTGTCAGTTAAGCTGTGACATCTAGTGTTCTGCTTGGCAGTGTGACACGAGAAACACACCTACTGGTGTGAACATTTAGGGTTCTGCCATGAGAAGGATAAAAAAAAATCTGATTGCAGAGCGGTAAATCCTCAAAGAACAGTCACTTGCCCCAGGAAAATGAAAATTTGATCTCTTCAAGTCCAGTAAGTCAACTATGTTATTCAATGTATCCTGCTGGTGGAGTGAGGACTAAAGCACACACTGCAGAATAGTGTTTTTCTATGTAGGAAAGCTATGTGTTATTCAGTTAACCTGCTTCAGTGTCTTGTACAATGTATGTACAGCATGTCCTTTCCCCCTTCTGTTTTACCATCAGCTGTGGGCACAGACTCGCCCCAGAAAATGAAAAACATCATGAAGGAGTAACTAGAGGAAATCGAGAATTTCCATGACAGGTAACTGTCAAGTGCACTTGATCATCCAGGCCGCTGTGGGGATCCTAGCCTCCAGACTGCAGCCTCGGACAGTCTGAGTGATCAGAGGAGCAGCAGCGCCGCTTGGTCCTAGACTGAGCTGTCAGGGTATAGGCAAGCTTCCAAAAATCAACATAATATATACTTAAGGTGTATATATTGCGTCTGTACTTCACAGAATACTCATTCTCCATGAAGAGATTTTTTTTTATCTTCACATTATGTCTCCTCGCCTTGGGTACAGTGTAGACCTTACTGTATGAGCATCAGCTGTTAGGCCACTCGGGCTGTATATTGTATTACTTGTTGTAGTACATCCAGGTGGTGTGAGGGTCCTGGGGTCCCTGCATGACCCAGCTTGCTGGTAGGATCTAGTGCTGGCGCTGTATGAAATATTCCGGGGACGCGTTACGCCGTACAGGTGGCGCTGACGGCACGGAGGGATACGCCCTTTAAAGGGGAGCAAGTATGACATGTTTCTTCAGTGGCAGGTGGCACTACGGTGATGCAAGGGGAAGGACCTCTCGTTGCCTCGGATGCATTGGTAGTTCCCAAGTGATCTGCTTGGAGAGGAGACGTCATCTTCGGTAATGTTAGAGAATATCGTAAGGAACATTGATGGTGACTGTACTTTAGGTTCATTTTAGTCCATGTATATTCATGTGCTTCTCTTTACGGATTTACACGCGTTGTGTCGATGAGGCTAGGTATTAGGTATTTCTGTAATGATTTGCACCTCACTTTGATGGCGGGTTTAGTCTTACGTCGTTAGCCATGGATATAGCACTAGCGTAGGGTACAGAGCTTCACAACTGTGTAGGGGAGGGAAAGAAATAGTGCGGCACAAGCGAGGTAAAGTTTTGACCCTCAGGGAGTAGATTCGTGGCCCACTACTCGAGCCTGATGTGGCACGGTGGCCACACCTTGAAGGTTCCTGTGCTGTGAGGGAGGGGTTACTACGCACGGGGGAGATGCCAGGCCACGGCTGGACGCTAGGGTTGGTAATAACAGTCTTATACTTTGTATTTTGTTTCCTGTAACGAATTCCTTTTTTGTAGTTTGATGGACATATTTTGTTTCACTGATCTCAGTGGCAAGAATATAAGTGAGCAGATTGTTTGCTGTCTTCTCAAAAGATTGAGGAATGATTTTATACCTTTGATTATTTTCGCGTGTGAAAGTGATTTCTGATAAAGGAAATGAGTGTTGGATCTTTAAACCCTTGAGCACGATGGTGTCTTTTAAAGAAACGAAAGTGCGTCCCTTCAGCAGGAAGGGACAGCCCTCAGGACTCGGGGGGGTATAATCCTCAGGTATGATGGCTTAACCTTGAGGCCAGGTGACCGTACCTAAGGGCCACACCGTCGAGCTCACGGATCGCACCGTCATACTCAAGGCTCGTACCATCATGCTGTCTGTATAGGCTGAGCAGTGGAGGCCACGATCTAGCGACAGATAAGCCTGGACGTAAGCAGTACCTGCAGCATCAAGGCCAAACATACACAGTTTACCCCGGTGTCAGATCCACATAGCCACTTAGCTCGGTGCACAGCGCCTCGTACGAAGTAGTTAGAGGGGCGTAGTTGCGTGCAGCGGCGCGTACGACGTCGTTAACAGGGCACCGTTGCGTGAGGCGGGCCACGGAATGAGCCGTAGCCGCGCGAACTGGTCTGTTATGGGGCTGGACACTCGCTCCAGCTGTGGATGATGGGGCCATGTGTTTGGGATACACGTGTGGGATAGTGATACATGGTTGGGACAGTGACATGATGATAATGACATGTTGTTTTGGGATAGTGACAGATGGATGGGATAGTGACACTTAGGTATGAGACAATCCCATGGTGCAGGGATGGTGTTTACCGACAGATTTTAAAGATAACTATTTATTTTTTGTCTTTATTCCCTGCTGGTTAAGGAACCTATATTTATCATGGGTAACGACAGGCGGGTCGCAGGGCTCTAGGGCAGGTCAGATGGCTGCCATGTTTTCTTATTGAAGAGGTTAAAAGGGAACCGCTGGATAAATCAGGACGTGTTTGTTGCCGTGTCTATTCCGGGGTTGTTTACCGTGCTTGCTGTGTTTTCCCTCGTTGTACTTACCTTGTTAATCATTGTAGCGTACCTAGCTCGCCGTGCCTCGTATGTACCATTGTGCCCCATTGTACCTCACCATACATTATATTTACCAGTGTACCGCAGGTACCTCATGTGAACCATTGTATCGCACGCACCTTATTGTACTTGACGTGTGGACGGCGTTACCTCATTACTGGCGCTGGAGCTGTAGCACTGCCCCTCAGCTGCACCACGTCACCACATGTGCTGTTTGGAGAGTGCCACAAGCGTGCTGTTGCAGGTCAGGTGTGTGTGTGTGTGTGTGTGTGTGTGTGTGTGTGTGTGTGTGTGTGTGTGTGTGTGCAGCCTTTCCTGGGGGAGGGGGGCCAGGTCTGTGACCCAGCATAAAGAGGGCCAGCGGTCGAGAGTGGGCTGACACCGTCCTCAGATACCATTTTACAGGGTTCTTTATGACCACTATTCTAGCAGGTCAGGTGCACGTGTGTGGCAACAAGCTTCCCGCTGGCGTCTTGACGCTGTGCCCATGTTCAGATACCAAAATTTGCTGTTGATTATGATACAGCTTCGGGAAATGTGTTACGTGGGTGCACGATAGAGGTAGTGAAATTAGGATAGTGGTACAAGTGACTATGTTCCATTACCTTCGGTCTGGGACGGGACGATGAGATGTGGTAGGTGTATTGTATCCATGTGTTGGCAAGAAACGGGATTCCTGGTTGAACGTGTCGTCCATCACTGCGTTATGAGCAAGGCTGAAGTCGGATGGATCGATGCGAATGTACCCATTAAAAATGGCAGAGTGTTTCGTACTGTGCTGATTGATTTACTGGGAGAGATATGATTGTGGAAAGTCATGTGGTGGGGAATTGTAGGTGTGGTGGGGGAGACTCGGTGGAAAAGACAAACAACCAAAGTACGGGTCATTTCGCACGGGAAGGCCGAAATTTTATGGGTCAGGTTGACAAGTTGGCGGAACGAATGAGATGGAAGGCATTTTGCGTCTGGTGTGGCAAATGAGGGCAGGGGTCGTTGGTCACTTGTAATGAGATGTCTCCCCTCTTGATACATGGGATCATTCAGAGCCCCGTGTTGCCTTTCGGCAAAAACTGAAACTATTGACAGCGACTAGGGTTACTGAAATCCTGTTTTCGGGAGGACGTATGGCAGGTGTATATCATTGATTACGCGCGGATGAACTCGGAGGGATTGTTCACTGCACTGTACTGCGAAACTAAACATTTGTGTCACTAGAATTCACAGCTGTGAATAGTACGCCTTTGAAATACCAAGCAACACCAAGTATCGGAAACATTACGGACCATCCGGTGACGGAAATAAAGTAATCCACTGGACAAATATATACAAAAGTCTCCATTACCAGGGTAGGGCAAGTAAGTCTGCGGGTCGTGGCTTGAAAGAGCTTGAACAGTCAGAGGAAGAGTAAAGAAGCTTAGGCCGACTGAGCTCTTGAAACAGGTAGATGAGCTTAAGTTAATCAGCTTAAGGTGTACTTTCTTCCACGATGTCATCTGGAGAAAGTATTTATGTGAGGGTAAAGTGTTTAGATGTGTTGGCGATGACCCCAGTGCCAGTTCTGCCATAAGAAAATCTCCTTCATAAACCTGCCTTGACGTAATAATGACTTAATTGGTAGTTCGGAGGCGTTCCTGGAATGCTTTTGTGAGAAATGGCAATAAATGTATTTTACGGGAATGTGTAATACCTTGCAGAAGTTTATGATGCCAGCAAATGCAGGTTTAAACTGTTAACGGCGTAGTTTATGGAAAGTGAGGCCTCCCTCACCCTCGCCCGTTCTTCAGGTGGGTTGATAGATACCCTTGCTGAGGGGTAGTAGCAGAGTAAAGTATTTACTGCCTCCTCAAGAACCGGTGGTGTGGCCAGTGTTCTTATTACTTACGATGGAGGGAAGCCTGGGTGGCTGTGTTGTTTGTGTTCAACCTGTGGTTGGTACAGTTGACGTGTGAGGGTACGGTGTTAACCAGGGTTTATGGATGGCACAGTTGACGTGTTAGAGTACTGTGTTACTAGGTCATATGGATGGTTCAGTTGACTTGATACAATATTACCTGGGCCTATGGATGGTTAGAAGTGTGAGTGTCGTGTGTTACTTGGGGCTGGGGCGAGCGAGTAGGTGTGCTTCGACATGATCATGTAAAGTTGTGGAGCCATGGAAGGTGAAGGTCTTGTGTATGTCAGAGGGAGCTGTATGGATCGTATGGTGGGGCTGGGAGTGATGGTTCTCTCCCTCCTTCCCTCCCTCCCTACATCCAGGTAACTAAGGAACAGTCTCGTAAAGGTCAAATCCTCGTTATCTTGAGTATGTGAGTGTATTCTTCCTAGTGTGATCGCTTTTTGTAGGTTACGGGGAGAGGATTTTACACTTGTGGTGCCCGTCTCTTAACCTTGTTTGTATGTAACGTGTCTTTACTCGTGTATGGACACACACACACACACACACACACACACACACACACACACACACACACACACACACACACACACACAGGTTTGAGTGTGTCTCCAGTCTTTCCTTTGGCCTCTGCTGCTGCTTCTTGTTCTTCTTGTTGTTGGTATTGCTGGTGGCGGTGGGATCTTGGCCAGCCAGCCGTCACGTCTTCAGGATTGACCCCCCGCCTTTGATTTATATCTTCTGCAACGGTCGAATTGTTCTGGATGCATATAGACGTGCGGGTGTATATGAAGGAGAGAGAGAGAGAGAGAGAGAGAGAGAGAGAGAGAGAGAGAGAGAGAGAGAGAGAGAGAGAGAGAGAGAGAGCCTGAGAGAGAGAGAGAGCCTGGCAGGCCCAGCCAGGGGTAGGTAGATCCTCATTCCCCGGCCATCTCACCCATACCTTCCCAGTAAGTTAATGGTCCCTAACGAAGTGTCTGAATGCTGTCCCTCCGTGTGTGTCGTGTGGCGGGGCCTGCCTTCCACCGCCCATACTAATTTCCCCTTATGGAACTTCCGCCACGGTGGAATGAGCTTGAGAGGACGGCCCGAAACAGTGTTTGAAAATGACCATGAGACCGTAGTAAAAATCGGCTGTTAACATTCTGGCCTCGTGCACAGGCATCGATCGGCGGGGTGGCTGGCTCGCGCGCGTGTGTATGTGCGTGTGTGTATGTATGTTCCAGGCCTCGATGTGTGTCTGTGTGTCTGTGTACCTTGGGTGGGTGGGGGAGGGGGCACTCGCTCGGGGGAGGGGGGTAACACCGGACTCACCTTTTTCCCATGCATGCTATATGAGGGAATTTTTATGGCCCAGAGTTTTTATATATATATATATATATATATATATATATATATATATATATATATATATATATATATATATATATATATATATGTGTGTGTGTGTGTGTGTGTGTGTGTATAAGAAGTGCTGGACGGGGGTGGAGTGAGGGAGTTGGGGCTCATGAGGTGTGCAAAGAGCGGACGGACACTGTATTCCAGAACCCTCCTCCAGTCATGGTGTGGGGCCCGCTGCCACCAGCACGATGATCCACGACCCTTCCTAACCCCTACTACCTCTACCACCCGTTTGTTACCCCACCTTCCTCAGAACGGCGGTACGTAGCTCCCCTCTCACCACGACGCCGGTACGTTCGGGGGTGGGGGGGAGAGAGAGAGAGAGAGAGAGAGAGAGAGAGAGAGATCTCGACGGTGGCGACCCGCCTGGGGACGGGTGGTATGGTTGGATGGCCCCTCGTCTGTATCCCATAAGGATCCGTTCAACAATCCAAGGTCGTACCGTCGTGCCTTATGGTTGTCGTACCGTCATGCATGGTGGTCGTACCATCGTGCATGGTGGTCGTACCGTCGAGCTCCGGGGGTTAGAACGTAAGTACCGTGTTTGTTAGGGCTCACACTTAGTGGGGTAGGTACAGTATTGATGGGTCCAGATGTGTGGCGCACGGTGGCCCAGGCAACGCCAGGACGCGCGCCGCCGTGTTCTGCCAGCTCATGTTTACTGTTTACTGTGATGTCGGAGATGAAGTAAACCTTTGGTCATTTGATGAGTGTTTGTATGGGGGCGATTCTCTTTGACGGGGTGGAGGTGGTGGGGAGGGTAGATGGGGTGAGAGCGGTGGCGGCGGCGGTGGGGACTGCCTGGAGCAGGTGGTGATGGCAGGCTGCCGCCGGCCACCGGTGCCAGCCGTAGCATTATCTCTCGAGGGTCTTGGCGGCGTGTGTGGCCGGAGGAGGTGTATTATTGTGGTGTGTATGTGAGTGTCGTGGGTCGTGTGTGGGGTGGGGGTGTGGGGCGCAGGCCCCAGCACACTGGGGGTGGTAGGCAGGACACCACCGGCGCAGGAGAGGCTCCCGTGCGGCATCGCGGCAGTCCCTGGCGCACATGGTGGCACTGGCTCCAGTGGCGCCTCCGCCGCGGCACTGAGACTGTGCCTCCGCCGCCTCTGCTTCTGCCGCTCCCGTCACCGCCTCGCTCCTGCCGCCACCACCACCACCACCACAGCCGCCGTCGCCACCCACAGACCGTTATCCAAGCCCTGCCCCTGTGGGCCTCCGGGCCTGGCGCCCGCCCATCTTCGCCGCCCTACGGCCAGCCTGGCTCTGGTTTAGGCGCCGCCAGCGGCGTCGCATTGCGGCAGGCTCCCGTAGGCGTGAAACACCTGACGCCTGCCTCACCTGTGGCAGGAGGTGGCCGCCAGCAGGAGGAGGGCAACAAGTAGAGGGTGAGGAGGGGGCTGGCTGGTAAGGTGTAGCGGGCCCGGGTGTGCCGGGTGCCGTGACCCGTACGAGCACGTGAGTGTGGGCCCCGCCCCAGCCCACACCCCAGGGCCCCACCCCGGCGCACCTGTGGCCCACACTCTGCCCTCCACCCTACACCCGCCCACTCTCACACCCCACCACCTCCTGCCGCTCGTCTAGGCTTGCTGCTGGCTCGGCCGGGTCATGGTGGCTCTCCTAGTGGACTGGACGCGGCCCAGGTGTGCAGCAGCAGCAGCAGCAGCCCTCGGGCATGACCACACCAGCTCCCTCACCGCTCGCATCTGGAGCAGCCTCAACATTCCTGCCTCGACTCTTTTCTAAGACACTGTTCAACCATACCCTTCTGTGATGACTTTCTTACATTTTATATTACTGTAGGATAATGCAAAGGACAATCCCTAACATTAGCTTTTTATATATGGCTGTGAAGAACATAGTGTATATATATTGACACAAAAAGCAAGTTGAGTGAAGTGATCGAAGAACTCTATCGGTACTCTGGTTCTGGTATTGGTGTGTATCGGCCAGCAGGAGCACTGGGCCAGGTATTACAGCGGCGGCAGTTTACTAGTGTTAGCGGCGAGTGGTCAGTGTTGTGTGTGTGTGTGTGCGTGTGTGTGTGTGTGTGCTGTCGTCGTCGTCGTCGTTGTTGTTGGGCGTGACTGTTGCAGGTGTGTTGCTGGGCCGCCAGTGCCCCCGGCATGTGAAGGCGCCCTGGCCCACCACCTGGGCACTCCGCCCCCCGCCCACCCAACATGCGCAAGCTATCCCTGCGCTGCTCACCAACCCCTCACACGGTGCCGGGTGTTAGTCCCCCGCCCGCACCTACCCCTCCACCCAGTGCTGGCCTTTCACCTACGCCCACGCCGCCCACCACGCCCGCACGTCGTCTGGTCGCCTCGCGCTCTCTGGGTTCTACTTCGTCGCCTCCACTGACGCCTCCCGTGTCACAGTACAACATCCCTCCGTGCCTGCCCTCCCACCAGCACCACGCCCAGCTGCCGCCCACCCCGGGCCCGCCCTCACACCGTTCCCTCCCCGCCCTCCACGCCCACCATGTGCAGAATGACGCCCAGGCTCACCACTCTTCCCATCCCGCCCTACATACTCACCACCCTCTCCCAGATGCCCATCCGCACCACTCTTCTCACCCCGCCCTCCTCTCCCAGTCTCCGCACTCCTCCCCACCTGCTAACCGGCCACCTGGCCACTTCTCGCACGCTGTGGCGCTCAGCGGGCACCAGCACCCGCGCCAGCTGCCCGGCTTACCGCGCCACCATACCATCGGTGGTGTGGGCAGCGGTAGGATTCTGCCCCCCGCGCCTCACCACGACACGTGCGGGGGCGCCTGCATCACCACCACCGCCGCCCCAGGGAGCCCCGCGCCACCCAGCAGCACCACCATGCCCAGCCTGGCCGCCCGCCCCGCTCACGTCCTCCACACGGCCACGTACAAGTACAGCCTGGACGTGCCCCGTGTCAACTTGCGCGAGGTCCGGAGCAACACATACCCGCCCCCGGGCACGGACGGCTCCTCACCCTCACAGTCCTCCTCCACCACCAGTGGCGCCACCAGTGGGCCCGGCTCCGGTGGCTCTCAAAACTCTCCCTCGGATATGTTCCCGCCGTCGTCGCCGCGGCTGTCGCCTGGCGGGGCCATGCTGGTCCTGGCGGGACGCATGTCGCCCCAGGTGCCGCCCACGTCCCCGGCCGCCCTGGTACCCCCGCACTCCCCGGGCCCACGGTCCTCTATCTCCTCCTCGGTGTCATCGTCATGTGCTACGTCGCCCGTGCCTCGCCTGTCACCGGTGCCCCGCTCGCCCGTGCACGCCCCCGTCACACTTACACAGTCCGCCCACTCCTCGCCCAGCCCCGCCCATGCCTCACCCAGTCACACTCACGCCTCCCCCGTGCCGCCCGCTCGCGGCTCCCCCACGCCCACCCTGCACGGGGCATCACCTGTCCGGAGAAGGAGCATCATGTCGGACCCTGGCACCCCCTTGTTCCGGAGGAAGACCCGCCCGCCCCTGCAGCGCTCACACGCTACAGCTGGGTAAGCCTGCAGCCATTCCTTCTATAGTCTGCCCTGCCTCTTCATCTGACAGCTTTATCTTTAACCTAAACCGCACTACTTTCCTCCACGTTGCAGGAACCTGCAATTAATGTCAACCCGACCTCAGACACTTGTGTTTTTGTCAACATTCAGAACAAAGTCTTCCCATGCACCAACGCTTGTATCTCTCTATCTCTCGTTTTATTTGTCGAGTTGGGAGAAGTGGAGGAAAGAGAGTCAGCACATTTCTTTGTTTCTTATATTATCAGAAAAGAAAATCGTTCCTTAGAGATAAGTTGATTCTTAACCACGTTATCAATGTTCTTATTTTACAGCAGGTCCTTGGAAGTTGCCTGGAGAGGCAGCTGGATTTGGGTAAGAAGATGATGATGATAATAGCAATAGAATAATGTATCAGTGAAAGAATAGAATAATACTTGATATGAAATGTTAGAATATTGTTGTATTGGGAAGGTGTGTGGGCAGGGAAGAGCGCGGTAGGAGATGATGGAGAACAGATGTGGTTCCAGACCATTTCTGAAACAGCTGGCTGGCTGGTATAACCTTATTACATTACCATCGCCTTGTTTTACTTGCCTATTGTTGCCAGGTCCCATCGGCAAGTAGTGTACACTCCTGTGGAGCCTTCGCTGTGATATTGTTGTTTTCTTTTACAGTTTAGAGAATGCTGTATATATTTTGGCTCGCAGTCCTCATTTTACATTTCATCCGAGATGTCCACGATTTAGGGCATTTTGCCATGTCATATCACTTGTTACACTATATAGACAGATAAAAGGTAGACTCTACAGTGTGAAACCTGTTTACCAGTTTTCATTTCTTTTTTATAGCTTCACTTTATGTTATTTTAGGAAATAAAGCTTAGTATTACTTGTCACACACAGCTTTACACCTTACGATGGATTCGGGACTTCAACCCCCCCCTCTCCCACGCGCGCACACACACACACACACACACACACACACACACACACACACACACACACACACACACACACAAACGCACATGCACACAACTGGCTCTGGGACCTTACCTTACCGTAAGTTACCTTACAATGGTTTCGGAAGACTTCAAACCCCCAGAGCTGGGTCTGGGACCTTACGGTTTGAAACATATCTAAGAAAAACTACTTGCGTTTAAATCTTGATAGTTATGGTCACAGTGACCTTGACCTTGACCTGAGGGGCAGAATGGCACTCCCTTAGGTCGAGGGAAAGGCGCACACCAGGCTTGGTTCTTATCTCATCCTGAGAACTGGCTTATCGAATGGTTGATTGGCTGAACGGCGCTTCCAATGTAGCTCTTCGAGCAGTTCGCAAGAAGAGGTCAATTTGAGCTCTCTCTCTCTCTCTCTCTCTCTCTCTCTCTCTCTCTCGAGAGAGAGAGAGAGAGAGAGAGAGAGAGAGAGTTTCACCAGGATTGGATTGTTGGGAGAACATAAGAAGCTTTGCTAACTTATACGTCAGAAACTCTCAGTTTAATATATGGAAACAAGGACCAAGTTATATGTTATTACTCTGCAGTTTGCTTGCTTGATTTCTGCTCACGACTCAACTTGTATGATCTAGCAGATGGTAATGCTGAATATCTCGTATTTATATTTAACTCTTTTCATTTTTATGCTTCCGCGTGTCACTTAAGAAAAAATGGGCTACTTACGGATTACTTTACTGGTGCCTTATCATGGTTAACGTCTTTTCATTAACGTTTCGTATACTTGACGTTTGTTAGGAGGCCTTCCACCCCCTCAGCTGTCTTACGTGAACTTTACGAAGGTTTCTGAGGCTTACTTCCCCCACGATGGTTTCGGAGGTCTTTTAACCCCTAGTTGGGCCTTGGACCTCACCTTACCTACGTATATCTTACTGTGGTTTATGAGTTATTTTTGCCCAGAGCTGTGTCTGAGACGCAGATGCAGTTTTACTTCCCCGGAAGGTATTTTTGTGAGAGAGAATCCCAAGCTTCGGTGGAATTCTCTAATGTATTGGAATAATGTTTTTTCTACGGTTAAATGGGAGCCGTAATATGGCATGGCCAAAACATACGAGGCACGAGGGTACTGTTCAAGTAAGGCGGAGGTAAGGGACGCGCAGACTGCTCCCTCCTTCACCCTGCTGCACCCAGGGGAGTAGTCTGCCGTACTGGCAGTGGTAGGGTTGAAAAAGCATTGCCAGGAAATGGAGATGAGAGAGAGAGAGAGAGAGAGAGAGAGAGAGAGAGAGAGAGAGAGAGAGAGAGAGAGAGAGAGAGAGAGAGAGAGAGAGACGGGGGGGGGGGGGGAGGTTTGTGTTGGGGCGGGGGTGGTCATTGACGGAGGACGGCACGAAACAAGGCTGGGAGTGAGATGAAACACCACTTAATGAACAGAGTGAGAAAAGTGGAAGCGCTCACAGACACATCATATGTGGACGTTTGTAGGGATAAGGAAGCTGTAGCAAATTTTTATGTATATATATATATATATATATATATATATATATATATATATATATATATATATATATATATATATATTATCCCTGGGGATAGGGGATTAAGAATACTTCCCACGTATTCCCTGCGTGTCGTAGAAGGCGACTAAAAGGGGAGGGAGCGGGGGGCTGGAAATCCTCCCCTCTCGTTTTTTTTTTTTTTAAATTTTCCAAAAGAAGGAACAGAGGGGGCCAGTTGAGGATATTCCAAAAAAGGCCCAGTCCTCTGTTCTTAGCGCTACCTCGCTAACGCGGGAAATGGCGAATAGTTTAAAAGAAAGAAAAAGATATATATATATATATATATATATATATATTTATAACATTATTCATTGCTATATGTGGTGAAAAAGCAGGTTTAGAAAGAGTGGCCAAACGTCCGTGGGATAGTGGAGACTTCAACACTGCCAGAGTATTTTGCATGGTAAGAGCAAGTGTCGGTATGTGGACAGGTGTTGGCTCGTCCGGCCAGAGCAGTGCAGGTCTTCATTACAGGAGAAAATTGGCCGAACTTGTTTTGCATAGCTGACAGCCTGGCAGGGAAACTGGCACATAGACTGCGCAAGTTTCTGTGCCCAGGTTACATGGGTTAAAAGATTTTCTGTGGGAGAAAAGTTAATTATGTAACCTTACCGATAGATAAGGGAATTCGGAAGAAAAGTTTTTAAAAGTATTTTAGGCACTCAGCTTGCACAATAGCAGAACAAGTCAGGAGACGTAGGAGTAGACCTGTTTGACGATTATAACATCTGTTTCATGTGGAGTTGTTTCATCTTTCCCACAGACAAGGACGTAGGAACTTATCTGTACCTACTGCTTCACAAGAAGCTGTGTATTGTTTCTCCTACCTGCCAGAACCTTGCGGTATACCTGATAAAGTTCACACATTATGGTCCGTAACGTAACTGATGTCCTGACTAACTGAAGGAAGGAAGTAGCGAGCTGAATTGATTGCAGCCTTCTAAGGAAGACCACGGTAAACTGAAGGAGCAACAGGACAGAAAGCTGAAAATCTCTCTTGAGGTCAATATAGATTGGCATATTCGTATGGAAGAAGAATCGAAGTTATTCCCACTAATTTACAACTTTGTTATTAAGCATTAATCTGTTACAGATCCTGAAGGGAGCATAACATGAACGATAATGAACAGGTGAGGAAAACACTAGGAAAACAGGAACATCTCATGAATAAATAAGACAATAACCACCATAAAGGCTGTGGCATACATGATTCTTTGGGGAATTCCAATCCAGTGGTTCAGTTAGATGTTATCGTTGTTACCTTCCAACCTACTTCCAGTAGACTGGTCAGTCGAGGCACTCTACTTCTCCAAGACCAAAGCCTTATAAAGGAATACTAGGACCCACCTCAGACGCCGTGAACGTCTTCTGGGGGCGCCCAGCTGGGATTACGGTATTATCCCCGAAGGTTTGAACTTACTCCCAGTAGCTTCACTTTATAAACCAGATGACGGTTATACGGTTTATTCCAGTGATCGAACAAGAAGGGTTTTACATGTGGGGGTGAGGCCAAGGTGGAGATGAAGTGTTGAAGTGAAGGAAGCTTTAGGGTATCGGGGCCTGAACATTCAGGTGGGCGAGAGGCGTGCAGGAGATAAGATTAGACTGAGCGGTATGGTAGATGGGGGCCGCGTAGTGTCCAAGGGCTAAACCATGTCGTATGAAGGGCTCTGGATAAACCATGATGTAGTCCGTGGGTCTTGGCTATGGATGGGTTGGCTCTGGTTTTGGTGCAGTGTACATGACAGCTAGAGACAGTGGATATGTGAAAATTTAGCCGTTGTTTCTTTGTTTCTGACGCTACGTTGCGAAGGCAAGAAAGACAGATAGATCTAAAGCAAAAGTATTATCGATATGTATTAATGTATATATATTTTTTCCAAGAACTCTCGAGGAAGCTGATATTCAGATAAGCGATAGATTTACTTATGTCATCATTGACTATTTTCCTGTGAAAACCGAGGTGAAAAGCCTTTCTGTGTCCCACGAATTATTCAGCCGTTCCCTAACCCGTGCGTAGGGAGAGAACGGATCTTTTTTTTTTTTTTTTTAGCATGAAATTTTATTTTCATTTTTTACAAAGACGCTAATCATGTTATTTTTCATAAAGCTCTTAGTTCAAACTTTTTTCAGACTGCTTCAAGGTGACGCATAATGATCCTTTGAAATGAAAAATAGTTTTATTTAGGAATTACATGTATGCTCTAGCCAGCGATGAATACGGGAGATATCATTTTATAATGTCTGGACTCTATTGTGATTGAAATATTATTGTTCCCTTTCCTTTGAAAACTTTTATGGATATATTCTGTAGCATTTGTGAGAAGATTTTAGGATTATACAAAATATCGGAAACTTTGATATTTTTTATCACCTGTGACTGATTGTGAAGGGGAGACATGAACGAAGGATGAAATTTCTTTTGTTACTTATATCGGAGATTATAGTTGCTTGAGTCTCCCCTTCGCTCACTTGTAGTTCTGTGTGTCTTGTTTATTTCTGATTAGTTTTAGTAAGGAAAGCTTTAAGCAGATAATTGTAATATTTGCTTTACAAGAGGCAGTTACGTAATCACATAGAGTGGGATTTGTTTTTTATAAGGATCAGTGTATAGCATTGCTCTAAACCTGTTTACAAATTCTGGCCCGCAAGGGCTGCCGGCCGAGAAGAATCGATTGTATGTCAAGGGACAGCCATATCCTGACAGACACACGGACTGACGCCCGCTTCCACCACACATCTCAACCGACTACGTTATCCATCTCCTCCTCCTCCAGACGGCTGAGGTGATCAAACAAAAGTAAAATACCCATTAACTACAGTTTTGAAATATTGATCTCATTGTGAAGGGAAACATTTTTAAAGAATATTTGCGATAAATGGTGTTGCTTGAAAGGCTATATATATATATATATATATATATATATATATATATATATATATATATATATATATATATATATGAGCCAGGTCAAAAGGTCAAACCACGATACTCAGGGGGGTGGGTCACCCTAGGGTCAGTGTAATCACTAAATGCGCCAGGAACAAATGGCCATTCAGAAAATAGACAACACTAAATACGTCTTTGTCCATGGAAACGGAAAGTAAGCAAACAAAAATCAAAGAGCTATTCAGGAAATAGAAACCTTAAATACATCTTTTTCGTGTGGAAAGAGAGAGGAGGAGGGAGAGGAAATGCATCTAGTCCTGGGCCCACCCTACGTACAGGGGACCTCTCGGTTTTGTACATGCATGACGGTAAAGTAACTTGTGAAGCTTTGAGAGATTACCAGGGGGTCAGTGTTTAGTGGCAGATACACACTTTCAGGATTTTGATGACCCACTTCCTGGATTGTTTTTCGGAAGTAAATGACCGTCTTCGTGAGAAGCACACCAGAACGGGCCATGCTTGTGAGGGTATGTTACCAGCGGCTCGGAGGCTTATCTACCCCTGTTGTCAGTGCTTCATCTCAACCCTTGGTGGTACCCATTAATCTAGCAACCAGGAGAAGCATGCACGTCAGGGTAGGTTGTGCGCCGTATACCAGCGATATGAATCGCACCGTGGCGATCCATGTCAACGACAGTAATCACTACGTCACCGAGATGCGTTCCGTGTGTTGTCTCCCGTCGCAAGACTCTGTTAAGAAAAGAATCGGCGAAGACATTCATTATTCTCTCAAGAAATTAGAACCTGGAACAGTCTTTGAGAGTTAAATGCTGTTTACCAATCTTCTCGAATCACCGGATCGATCATGACAAGCCGAAAGATTAGATACCAGTTGCATCAGCCTGACATATGGTCAGTGTGTTCAGGAGAATAATGCGAGGAAGGAAAATACGACCAGGGCTGTGGATTTAACGTACCTGACTCTAGTCAGCCTTGAGCTTGACGATCCGGTCTGGAGCAGCTGTTGGATCATTAATTCCAAGATCTTAGAAGCTCTCACTGGGAAAATAACCGATGGTTTATGCTAGGTCATGCGGTGATGACGCATAAAATCCGCATAAGAAAGTGGGTAGGAAATGAGAACGGAAGATCATCGGTTTCAGAATAGATATCTTAAAAGGAAAAGGTAAATATGAAGAATTCATTGCCTCTTACATATGGAAGATCTCTTCTCCCGGGGAGTGTTTTTCCTCCCACACCGTTCACTGAGCTTAGATATGCCATATATAGCCACACGTTGCTACTGCTGTGTATCATCTTATACGGGGTGACACCGTACTTGATGTGGGAATGCTGAGGAAGGCATGGAAAACATGCAAACATTCGTCTGTCGCTCGAAGTTTGCAGCCGGCAACGAAGGGATGTGAGAAATACGTTCCTCCCCGAATACAAGATCGAGTCATCATGCATTGTGGTGCCAGATAGATGTGTCAGAGGCGTAGGCGTGTTGATGTCAGCTGACCTGACCTTTACCGAACACAGCGGAGGTCACTGGTTTTGTCAGCCAGCAGATTATGTTGGGTATTGATAATCTTGGTTTCTCTGCCGAGATTATTATAAGTATTGATAATTTTGGTATCTCAGCTGAGATTTTGTAAACTGGGTATTGATGATTTTGCTTAATCATCCAAGATTATAAGTTTGGTATCGATAGGTTTGTTTTACCAGGCGATATTATATTGAGTATTGATGGTTTTGTTTTATCAGCCAAGATGATCAAATCTAGGGAAGCTGGAGTAATAATGACGGTATTCAGAGGTCTTGGGACTGTAGTAGTGTTGTGTGGTATGATCACCACACGGAATAGTTGTTCGTCTAGAAAGCTTCCAAAGGTCTTCGTGTCCTCGATGTTTCGCACTGACTTTGTAAGACTTCTGGATGACTTTAGCTCAAATGTGTCACATTCTTGGAAGGTAACGTAAGCTACACATCATGGTATATACTTCGAGTAATACTGGAAGACCTACATCCTCATATGAACTCCAGGATCATACTGTCGGACCTGGTAAAATGTATGAGATGGTGTTGTGTTGGAATCAGTAGGGAAGAATAACGTGGGTAATAGGAGAGCACCTTTGTTCAGACTGAGTCTGGCGGATGTAGAGAACATCAAGCACGACACATGAACTTCTTCCTGAAAGAAAAATGAACCTGGAGACCTTCCATAGAGGGTAACCGGAACAAGGCACTTCGCATGTTGAACAGCAAATGGCAGGCTGCAACATCAAACAGACTGGAAGACCAGATGATCAACAAGGTATCCTGGTGATGGATTTGAACTCCATGGGGTTGAACGCTGTCTCCAACTCTAGCGAGATGCACGTTGGCGGTGAGGTTGTGCGGTGGTGGTGGTGATGGGACGGCGTGGTAGTAGTGATGGACCTAGGGATAGGAAGTGATGGTAATGGTGATCGTGGAGATGAAGGGGACTGATGGAGGACTGGCTGACTGTGATGGTAGTGGTGGTGGAAGGCCGAGTGTGTGGTGGTGGTGTAGGTCAGGGAAGGAGGGCGGACCGTGCAGTATTCCGCCATGGTGGCTGGCTAAGCAGAACACACACACACACACACACACACACTCATCTGCGAAATATTTACCAAGAAAATAAGATTGAATGTATTAGCAGGTGTTGCTCGGCTGTGATTGAAAGGTATGGCGAGAGAGAGAGAGAGAGAGAGAGAGAGAGAGAGACTGTTGTAACTGTTGGGAGGGAGTCATGTGTGATATTAGTGTGGACAATGTTGATGTTTGTAGCGGGAGGCGAGTTAATATGTGCCGCTCTCGGAAGGTAGAAATTACTTGCCCATCTCGATATGGTATGGAGTCCGGTATTTGGTTGGTGGTGTTGCTATCTGTCTGTGTTGTGCGGCTTCTGTCGCTGTCTCTGTTTCCGTGTCTGTTGTCACCGTCGTTGCTTCTGTTATGGTTTTAGCTGTTGCTCCCTTGGTTGTTGTTACAGCTGTTGCCTCTTGTGTTGGATGTTTCTCCTGTGTTTGTAGGTACAGCTGATGTTTCAATGTTGTTTGCTGCAGGTGTTGCTTGTGTGTTTGTTGTTGTTCTTGTTTGGTGTTACAGCTTTTGTGTTTGTTGCTACTGCAGCTGCTTCTGTATTTGTTGTTACTGCTTGGGTGTTTACTGTATTTGTTGTATTTTATTTTCACACGTGTGTTTTGCGTTGACGTTCATGGCTTATGTGCTTGTGCTTCCTGCAGTTTTAGCTGCTGTATATTTTTATCAGTTTCTGCTACGTTAGCTGCTGCTGCTGCTACTGCTGCCTAGGCTGTTAGACGTGTCTTGCTGGGTATCGATTGCTGCGCCTGTTTTCTATCTCGACGGATGCACGGCCCAGTGAGGAGACAGGGAGGCGGGGTGTGCACCAGGCCAGGCAGAGGTGGGAGGAAGAGGGGGAGAGGTGAGAGGAACTGAAGGAAAGGTGGGTAGCAGAGGGAGAGATAGAAGGTGAGAGTGATAGGGAAGGGAGAGAGAGAGAGAGAGAGAGAGAGAGAGAGAGAGAGAGAGAGAGAGAGGGGGGGGGGGGTTAGGGGAACAGAGGGAAAGGAGCGAGGAGCAGACATCTGGTAAGGAACATCGTCTTAGTGAGGTAACACTGGGCAAGAGGAGACGCGAGGGATAGAAATTGTCAGAGAGAGAGAGAGAGAGAGAGAGAGAGAGAGAGAGAGAGAGAGAGAGAGAGAGAGAGTCGATACAGTATGAAGTGAGGCAGGAGAGAGCGTGAGGCGAGCAGCAAAGTGCTTACATGGCGAGAGGAAGAGCAAGGGAAAGAGAGGCGAGAGACGAGGTGCATACGTGGTGAAGAGAGTAGCTAGAGAGAGGCGAGGAACCCCACTACACATAAACGAGAGAGAGAGAGAGAGAGAGAGAGAGAGAGAGAGAGAGAGAGAGAGAGAGAGAGGGGGGGGGGGGGGGTCAGAGGACGCGAGATTGTTGATGATCAGGGACCTACCGTTGGAGGAGCAAGCTGGATATTACATGTGTTAGGAAGAAGGCTGGGAGGGGGTGTGCTCCTGGTGGGTCATGTACTATGTTCAGGAAGGGAAGAGGAAGTAGACGGGAGGAGGGAAGAAGGGTCTGGCAGCACTAGAAATGCATGAGAAGGAAGGATAGAAGGATAGAGCAGCATAAGGCTCAGAAGGTGAGGGATGGCAGGCAGGGAGTGAAGAGGAAAGGATGTGGAGAGGAGAGGGGAAAAGAAAACGGTGGATGATGGTATTGGAAGTAAGGGTGGACAGTAAGAAGAGGGCTATGTAAGGGGGAGGGGGAGAGAGAGGAAGAGAGGAGTGGCGAGAGCGACAAGGGGAGGCTGGGAGGCAGAAGGGAGAGGTGGCGGAGGTGTAGAGCTAGTGAGGGTGGTTTAAGATGTCGGGCTTGTGATCTGACCAGGTGAACAGGAGGGAAGGTAGGCCGGTAGAATGACGGTAAGTGTAGATACCTGACCCACACAAGCTGTGTGCAGGCAGCAAGATACGGGGTGGGGGAAGGCTCAGGTAGGTGGACGGGAGGAGAAAAATTGGAGAATATGACAATATCTGAGGGTGTGGGGAGAAGATGGGGTTAGGGGAGGATGATTGATGAGGATGGGAGGGTATGAAAGATGATGCTGAGTGTAGCATCGGGGGGATATTAAGACGGTAGCATACGTCGCAAGGGAGGAAGATTGGGGAAGTCCTGGGGTCTTGGCCTGGGCACGGCGGGGGTGAGATATGAGAGCGACAGACGTGTAGAGATACGAGTGTCACGACGCTGATGGCACCAGACAGATTCCTCCTCCCTTTCTTTCAGTATTGCCACTTTCAGAGGTAGTAGTTGTAGGAGATACTCCCACAGTCTGATAGTAATGATGGTGGTAGTAGTAGTTGTAGTAGCAGCAGCAGCGCTCAAAGAAAGTGGTGGTGATGGCATTCAGTGGTCGTGTAGGTAATAATGGTGTTAATTATCGCAGCCATATGTGTAGTTAAGTAATGATGTAAGTGGGTTGGATGGTAGCTGCTAGAATAAGTTCTTGACTTGGGGTGTGGAAAATCAGAATGCCTGGTGACCCGAGGTCAGATGTGGCGGTGCTCTTGTCTGCTGATCGAACCGGCAGTGGCGGGTCGATAGGTGACGCTAGTGTTTAGATGCCATTACCAAGTGGCCTCATCCCTCCACGGGTTAATTGTGGTTACTGAAATGCAAGAACCATTGTATGATGTTTAATCCACCTGGCCCACAGGTCTGGGCCGAGTTCGTCTCAAATGCTTTTGTATAAATCCTCCAGTTTCTAAAAATATTTGTTGAAGTTCTTTAGATGTCTTTTGAGGTTAAAAGTTCCCTAAATGTCTTCGAAGTTGGAAGTTTGGTGAAGGTCTTCGAAGATGTTCTACGCCCCATACGTTGGGCTTGACCAGAAGCTCTGTTGTTGGACTTTGAGTCGTTAGTCTCATCTGTGTGGAGAACCGTGGACGCTACAGATAGAGTCCCCGGACGCAGTTTCTGGAGCTAACGTTCAGTTGGCAGGTCCTTTTTGTGTATTAGGTACTCCTGTGGTCAGCTGCGTGTCCTGGGTCCTGTGATGGGGACAATCTCTTATAACAGAGGAGATCAATGGATTCTCTCCCGTCCCCTGTACTCTAGTATAACGAGATGCGAAATTTTAGTGGACGATCTAATGTTTTTAATGTTAATGACTTCTTCCCCATTTTGGTTCGAGCAAGCGGAGCTAAAATTACCATAAGAGTTTCCCAATTAATTTTCGGCTGCGTTAAAAGTGTGCTGCCGCAACTTTGTTACCTCTCAGGGAAACTTTAGGTATGACTGACGGCGCTGTACAGGATATGGGGTAGAATGCTTTATGGATGATGAACATTGGCATCATACCTTGTGTGAAATGGTGTTTGTGGTGGCTCTGTGGTCGGTGAAGGAAAGACGGATTGACAGCATCATACCGGAATCTATTATGTTCTCGATGTGGTTGTGGTTTGACTAAACGCATGCACAGCGCTGCAACCACGTTGTCATTACTGATGTGCCAAGAAGTGGTCATTACTGGCGCGTCCGCCAGCCTATGGTCACACCGGTAGCGAGAAGGCATCGCGGACGAGGCTGTCATCATCAGTAGACGGAAAGGAATAGTCTTATCGTTGCCTCTCTCGTGCTGGAAGTGCAGCCTGGAAGCTGAAAGAGCCCCATAAAAGGGGGTCCAGGGGTTTTATGGTGATAATGTTAATGCCAGTATGCTTATAACGGCTCGATTTAATCCAGAGGTGTCCATGTCCAGGGACGTGGCCCTCCCTGAGAGGCCGGTGAACCTTCCAGGGGTTGGTACTTTAAGTAAGATAGAAGGATTAGAATTTCATCGTCTCAGGCGCACCTTTCCTTATCCTGGGCTTCTGTCCAGCCCAACAGCCTGATATCCTTATCGTACGTGACGCCAGTATCAGTGTTAGATTAGACTCTCGGTTGACAGGATGAAGATCATCAGCTTTGGTTTGCCTTCGTACCGTTGTACGACCTGATGGTGATGAGCAAGGCAGAAGATGATATCGTTCCTTGCGTGGGGAATGCTTTACCACAGCAACACTTGTTTATGATAATTGCATCTTATGTTTTTATCGAGTTGGCTAAGAAAAAAGAATTATATCGGGTTCAGCAAGCGGCGTGCATTTTGTACGCAGTTGGCTCAGTCATCTTAGAACTGTATTACAAACTTTGAAATTGTCTGTATAATTTGCAAAGGCGTTTTACCCATCATGTTAAATGGATCAAGTGAGGGAAAGTATACAGGAAACTACTTTAGATTATATTGTTAAACTTGTGTTTTCCTTTCTGCGTTGGTTTGTTATTTGTTTATGTAATTTTGCTCATTCATTTTGTACTAGCAGGATAAGATAGCCAAGTGAATCGTTGGCGTGTGTTAGAAAAGTGTTAGAGAGCGTAGATGCGGAGTTCGTTTGGACAAGTTGCCTTAATAACCTGTAACGTAAGAAGGAAGGAAATGACGAGTTGGCAACGGAACGGCTGAATGTGCTCGTTCGTTAGTTTCCAGGACGAATGAATCGCCCATTATTTCCCCCAATACAAATAAAGGTTAAAGGCGATGTGTGTTCCTTCATTGTTTCTCCATTATGAACAACGGTCCAATAATTAAAGGTGAGAGAAAGTACGGTTTGCTGTGTCGGGTTCCTCTTCCATCTCATCATACTCCGTCCACCACCCTCGTGTGACCTGGTGTTTTATACTCACAGGCTTTATCACTGCACTGACTTATTGAATTTAAAGATAGAGGTCCTGTGTATTTGTGTGTGTGTGTGTGTGTGTGTGTGTGTGTGTGTGTGTTGTCAGTATTGCTTGTACTCAAAGGAAGGTATCCGGTGTGTTCATTGATGCTTATTTGGCCAACCAGTGGCGTTCAGATGGCTGACGGCAGTTTACCAGGATGCAGAGGTAGACTAGGTATTCTAAGTTGAGTATCCATCTTAGTTTACCCTGACGAGTACTGTTGCGGCTGCTGTGAGGTGTGCTGAGCCGTCCTGGGAAATGGCTAAGTGTATCTCCGAGGCCATTGCTACAGCTGCTGTGAGGTGATCTTAGCAATGCTTTGATGTCAGGACTTGTTTGTTTAAGGTAAAAGTGTCCGATACATGACTGGGTTTACTGAGGTTGAGAGGCTAAGCCAGGTGCAGTAAACCTGCCACGCTTGTTACACGACTTGACTCAGTGGAGGTTGGGTTGGGTGACCTAAGATGACTCCAACCTCTTGGTACACAACATGGTTAAGTTTACCCTGGTGTAGGACTTGTCCAGGTGCGTGGCTTACTTTGATGAGGGGCTGGGCCAGAACCAGAGAGGAACTGGCATGAGAAAGTTTAGAGGGGTGGGAGGACGTGTTTAAGTTAAGAGGAGGAGGAGGAGTGGTACGGGGGAAACCTCAGAAGCGAGGGAAGGCTGATTCTACCATTTTCTGACCCCAGCAGCTTGAAGGAAGACATAACATACCCGCTGGTATCAACAGGAAGGCTGGTGTTTCCTTTGAGGGAGACAGTAGTGACGTTCATGAGCCTGAACCACTGCCTCGGGGACATAGAGATGCTCCACTTCACCAGCTGGCGAGGGCCTCTCACGACCACCACTGGGCGTCAGACCTGTGTCGTGTTTTCCCCTCCCGTCTTTTCCTCTTGTCACTCGTGGACCCATGTTATTATCTCCCCTCGAGGGTAAGACTTGGATGCATCCCTGACGGCTGTTTCCAAGCTCTTGAGGTTCTCTCGCGCCGCACAACTTTTGCCTTTTAAAGTAAAGGACTGAAGTCTTTATGTTCCACTCTTACTTGTGCAAACTGAAATCAGTGCTTAGCTTGGTAAGTATTTTTTAAATATTGTTACCTTTTTTCACCTATCTCATCAGCGTTACTAAGTTATCACTTTTAGTTTTACAACTTTGGTGAGGTGAGCCTTTCATTTATAATGAAGTATGTTCTTTGGATCAGGAGAATTAATGATTAACGTCTTGCAATGGTTTCGGAGGTCTCTAGCCCCACACCGGCCGACCTTCCCAGACATACGTATGCCATACCTTGATCCCAGAACTGGTCTGGGACCACATTTGGAGGTCTTCATCCCCCACTGTTGGGTCTCGTAGCAACCTGTCGTGTTGTTTCTGTGATCAGTCAGGCTGTTGGATGCCGCGGCCGGTAGTTATTTTCGGTTTGATTTGTTGGAGTCATCTTTTACATTAATGATAGCCTCTAGATAGTGAGGAATGGGAAAATCCTTCCAGTGTATTTTTACTTAGTGGTTACATTAATACCTTAGTTTCGTCTGTATTTGTCATGATAAGGAAAGTGTTTGGGGAACAAGTTACACATGATAATTGGTAATGCCCACAGTCATGTGGTCGCCAGAATTATGCATACTGGAGAAGCCGTCTCCTGACCCTGAAGACTAAAGTTAATGGATCCACCAGAAGCATACCTGAGTATCAGTTGACCTCAGAATGTACCTCCTGGAACATCACGGTGCGTCCTGCACGGAGGTACGACCTTCGGGCACGTGATACACTGATCCTCCAGCACGCTAGTTCCACACGAACACGACGGTACGACCTTCGTGCATGACGGTGCAACCCTTGACTTGGAGGCATGACTAGAGGTGGGAAGGGACGTAAAGAAGTTCAAGATCCATGAAGTATATCAGGCTAGCCTGGATATGTAAGGGCAGATAGGCGGCCTGTTGGAAGCGGCCTCTCTAAACAGCTTGAGTGATATGGGGAACAGTTCGATCTACACGATGTGTGTGTGTGTGTGTGTGTGTGTGTGTGTGTGTGTGTGTGTGTGTGTGTGTGTGTGAACATTGTCTTGGACTAAGGAGGTCAGCGTCTCCTAAGCCTGGCTGGCTCGCTTGTTTGGCTTCCCTGTTTGTTTCTCGTTTGGGCTCGGGTCAGGTGCACCTCAGGTCACGTAAAGTCGATCCGCAGAGCGTGAGGTTTGGACCTCTTCAGCAGGTCGGTACGACCCTCGGCCATGGTGGCCAAGATAAGATCAAAGTCCGGGTCATCATACCCAAGGGTCGTACCCTCGTGGTCATTGGTAATACCGTCGTGCTCAGGGGTCGTAACGTCATACTTAATGGTCGTTGTGTTAGTCGTCTGAGGGCTGGTATTCCTTATATTCAGGGTATAGATATTTCAAACACCTTGCATCTTCTCCTTCCTTTTATTATTGTTATTATTATTATTATTAGTAGTAGTAGTAGTAGTTGTAGTAGTAGTAGCAGTAGTAGTAGTATTGTTATTTATTGCCTCAATCTTTTATCTTATTATCAATATTTTAATCACGTGAGGACCAATGTGGTCTTCTTGGAATCCTGTTCTCCTATCGAGACAATTAAACCTCTGAAGATTTATTCCGGTTACGTGGCATCGAGAAACCCCTGCCTTGCCACACGTTAAGAGCCAGACGCTGGCTGTGCAACGCTGTGTGTAGATAATCACCGCCGATCGCATCAACAATTAGATTTGTGTGTGTTGCGGGATTAATGCGCGCCATGGTGTTCAGAACTAACCGTGGACTTTCTGTTGTGTGTGTGTGTGTGTGTGTGTGTGTGTGTGTGAGAGAGTGATAACTATTTGTATTATGGGGAGATATTTTTACATTCGTGTTGCTCCTGTCTCTTAAACTTTGCATCTATATACCATGTCATCACTCTAGTGTCTGTATATACAAACTCACTCTAACCTGAGCCAGTGCGTGTTTATGTTTGTCTAAGAAACGAGTGTTGCGGTTGGAAAGGCCCCACCTGAATATATCGTGTCGTTCTCCATGATAAGGTGCTTTCTTTAAAAGGGATGGTGGCATGAATCTTGCGGAATTTTAAGACATAGCAAGACTCTGTGTGATACTCTCTCTAAAATCCAGAATTGCCATTTGCACAAAAAGAGAGAACGCCATATACACTCCACCCGACTCCTGTAACTTTGTAACACTGTGCCTGCAGTCATGAACAACACCGTCAGTTGCACATTGGTCAAGTATGAGAATGTCTTGGACAGGTGTTTACAAAGTGCACAACACCAGTAAGTATCTGGAGGCTACGTGGGCCTGCGGGCAGCGGCCTCCAACAGCTTGGTAGACGAACGAACCAACGCAGCATCTTGGTGGGCCCAGCCCGGACTGTGATGGTATTCGAGCCGCACGGAAGACATATCAGGTGCATCAGATAAACATCATACCTTAAGCAGGTTCTTCTTTCATTAGTTTCATGTACTGGTGATAACCACAAGAAAATTAAAAAGAGATCCGACCTCTGAAAAACTAGCCTCCCCTGAACTGGAACCAGCAGGTAAGACACGCTTGTGTGTGGTTCGAAGAACGTTAACTGCAAGAGAAATTTTGCCGCCGAACAACAATTTTGTTACTAATGATGAGCAGATTACAGACGATATATGATGGCCGTATATCTTGCCTCATACCTTTACGATATATTATGGTATTTTTTATTTTTTTTATTTTTTTACCTGCTTGGATCAGCGATGAGATAGACCGTACTGGGTACTGATGGGAAGGAACAGGAGACATGTTATTTATAAAACTACTTGCATGATACTTTGCACTCCTCTTCGCTCGGTCCAGTATCATGCACAGAATTATATGTGAAGATGGTGTGTTACGAGTGAGTGAATGACAGTCCGGCCTCCTCCGTTATCAACAGCTTGGCACATAAATACCACTTGTAATATCCGCCTGGCGATGGATGTGTCATGGAAAAGATTTGGTTTGTCGGCAGGCAGACGTACGTGACATGCTGAGGTGGGGACATGTTAGGGTGGGAACGTGCTGGGGTGGGAACGTGCTGGGATGGGGACATGCTGGGGTTTGAGAGATGCAGAGTGATGTTTGTACCAGTACGTGAGAACATGTAATTTTTCAGCCGTGTAGTTTGTGTGTACTTCATGTGGAGTGGTGGGTTACGTCATGTGTACGAACATACCTATATAAATCCCTCGGGTGATTCATGAGGTTGATTTCCTGGTCATGATGGCCCACGTGCGGTAGATCCTCCGGATGCTGGCGCCAGCCGGATGAGAAAAGCAGCAGTTTGCTATTCTGGACACGGCCGTGTAGGGAGACTTATCGGGAATATTCATGGTTTATCGGAAAAGTATTAGATAGGGGACGGGGAGCTCGTAAACCCTGGTTTGATAAATTAAGGTGGGTAATCCTTGGTGCAGTGGTTAGCGTCGCGCTCTGCTTACCTCAAGGACCCGAGTTAAGAGTGTCAGGCATGGCAGGCAGCTGGGTTTGGGTTCTTGTATGTAGTACATATCTTTCGATGGTTTTCGAGGTTTACTCACACAGTGGGCCTGGAGGCAAGCTGTTGTGTGGGTTACTTGCTCTGTAAGGCTGTTGTAAGGGAAATTATTGTAGTTAGTGAGATTTCTACGTATTAGATCTTAGTTTAAAAAAAAAGTATATATAGAATACATGACTTGTAAGCCTGCGCCTTGTATCCTTCTGTATTGATGACACTAGGATTATGTTATGGATCATGTAGACTTAGGGACGTTGAGAACGTACGAGCATGTCTTATCAGAGTTTGCATTTGGCCGCCGGAAACGCCTAGATGATCTGTGAGTAAATTTGATGGTGTCTTCACTATGGAGTTAACGAGGAATTCTACCAGTGTAACGAATACAAGAGTAAGACAAGACTGGTCGTGACAGAAGGAGATCTAGGTCACAGTGGCTGGATGATCTCAGCTCTGAAGAATACAACAACTAGAGCGTCAGATATGTTTAAGGTAAAGAAAATGATGGTTTGGCAGCTTGAGAATTTTTGAAAGAAACGAGAGAGGAGCGTCACTACAGGACATGACCTGTCTCGACTGGGTTTTTCACCGGTGTTACTGCTACAGTGTGAAGCCAGTGAGGTGCTCTTGTTGAAAATAACCAGAAATTCTCTCTTCGTCAATTCAGCAAATGAAATAGATTACTGGGATGGGCCAGAACTCCTCAACTAGTCATTCCAGCGTAGAGGAGAGAACTTTGATATACGTAAGGTATCATTGGACCTGGCAGTGAAGATCGCCAAGGAGCAGTTGTACCTCCAGGTCACTCCAGTCTCATCCATTATGACGTCACATCACCTCCTGCTAACCACAGTGTAAAAATTCCTCTCGGTAGTCACTAGAATTTTGTAGTGTCAATATTTATTTGAATGAATTACTGATTGGCAAGAATTCATTTATACAGGTTACAGAGTGGCAGGGTCTAGTGGGGGGTTTTCCTGACTGGCTTACTGCAGCCAAAATGGTTAGAGTGAGAGAGTGTTGTCAGCTTGATCGGGTACCAAATGAGAGGGTATGAAAGAGTGAAGATAGTAAGATGAGTATATGTATGTGAGACCTGTTGTCTATAACTCAGCGGGCACTGTAGTCAGTAGTGGGTGTGTTGTGTATGAGCCAGCGGGCACTGTAATCGGTGTGTTGTGTATAACCCAGCTGGCGCAGCAGTGTGTGATGGATGGGTTGGTTGATCAAGACTAAGTACCTGAGATTATCCGCCTCAGTTAATGTATGCAACCATTAATAATACCCGGGATAATATTTTCCCCCTAACACGCTGGTTAAAGTTCCAGTTTATATCGCTTTTTCCCCATAGGCATATTGATACCTCTGCTTACCTGGCCAGCTCTCATTAATGCGCCGAACAAAACTTTAAGTGTAAAACGATTATTTTTGATACATCGTAAAATGTTTCCGTTTATATAGATATGTCTTTAATATGCCATTTGATCCATCAATATACGTTTACTTTTCGTTCCCATTCTTTATATTTCTGCTTTTCTCTCTAATTCAGGAATACAAACACTGGGGAAGGTAAACATTAGCAGAACCTTTAGGTTCTGTCTTGGCTGTGTGTGACATTGTGTAAGTGATGATTAATAGAGACATCACTGTGGGAAGATCATGTTTATTTATTTCAGTACTTCATTTATCATATCATCATATATCGCCATTTTTTCTGATTTGTCATGTAATGCATTAATTTATTTGGAGTAATTTTTTTGTGCGTTTGTGGATTCGATGCAGAGATGGCTTTGTAAGTTTCATTAGCTTAAAGGTATTACATATTTGTCCAAGTGTATTACTGTCAGTAAATGGGTCCTGTACTTGGGGTTCCTATTCTGAATTAAAGTAGAGTTTGTAGTTTTTAATTGTAGGTAGCGTTTGTAGAACTGCCGCCAATTGAAGTTAGTGTTTGTAGCGCTGCGGCTAATATAAGATGTGTATATGAACACTGTTTTGCATGACAAGAACAGTATACGAGGATCATGGAACACTTAGCTTTCTTGTGGTAGTGTTGATGTGCACTGTCGTTGTGGCTGTAGTTTGTTTTGCTGCTGTTGACAAGCCGTGCTGTTTGAGGGGGGGAGGGGGGGGGTCTGTTATGGTAGTGTTGGGTTATGTTTGGTTGTTTCTGTTAATGTAGTATCAATGTGCTGTATTGGTTGTTTGTCACTTATATTAGTGTTGCGATGCTATGTTGTTTGTGGCGCTGGTGGTAGCGTTCCGTTGCTATGACTGTTGTAGGATTTGATGTACCCTGTTGTAGAACTGTTGACTTTTGTTAGCTGAAGTGTGTGTTTAGTTACTAAAGTGTTATATTGGTTGTAGTTCGACCAGAGATGGGGCGTAGAAGGGCCCCTCAGGCGTAGGGGGTGTGGTAGTAATGTGGGTGGTATTGTATTGTTGTGGTGGGGGGTGGAGTTGTTTGGTAGTGTTTTGTGGTAGTCAAACCTGGAGGTGATGTAGCGTAGAGTTCCGACGGCCACTCGCACCTGGCGTCGCTTGAACTAAGACTTGTTGATACTACCTGCTTCCTGCATTATTATTATTATTATTATTATTATTATTATTATTATTATTATTATTATTATCATTATTATTATTATTGTTATTATTATTATTATTATTATTATTATTATTATTATTATTATTATTATTATTATTAGTATTATAATTATTATTATTATTCCTTCAAGGTTTGTGGTGAGGATAGATTTTAATTTTGTGTTCTCTTGTGAGACCGTATCACTGATGTAGCAATGCATGTAGTTGAATTAGCTTGTAAGTTTTCAGTAATATATATATATATATATATATATATATATATATATATATATATATATATATATATATATATATATATATATATTTTCATAAAGATCATTATTTCCATCTTTCTGTGTACGAATACAAAAATTCAAAGGTTTACCGGATTCTTTTCAGTACGTATCATTAATATAGCACTAGATATTGTCAGTGTTCTCTCAGTAGATTGTGAACTGTTGTCCTGGGTAAGACATGATATGTGTTGAGGGTGAAATGTTGTTTGAGATTTGCTTTAGATATGATCAAATGAGTTATGATTTTCAAGTTATCTAATGATGGCTGTTTATGTTTTGCATGTAAGGGTTGTGTGTGTATGATTGTGGTCACGTCTACCTGGTCATTTGGTTGACATAGGCAGGTATTGTACGGCGCTGCTGAGTTACCGTAGAACGTACCTGAGTTTTGTAGATTGTAGCCATGTATTTGTGGTGCTTGGTTGTAGTGGCCTACCTGGTTATTGTAGGAAGCTGCTGGTTGCCGGAGAAATTAGCTGAGCGTTGTAGGATGCAACCTTGTGTTGTGGGAGGTAGCCGAGTGTTATAGGAGTTTGGTGATGATTGTAGGAAGTATGTAAGTGTTGTAGGTAGTAGCGAGTCGTAGACTGCCAGCTACTAAAGGCATTCCCGGGCCAGGTAAGTACTGGAGGTGGGAGGTGGTAAGATTGATGAAGATAGGATGTGTGTCGGGAGATGGCGGGTAAGTATGAAAGTTATGTTGTAGGAATGTCTAGCAGCTGCTATGCATACTGAACCAAGCCGCTTGGCTCTCCCCTCCAAGACATTCCTCCAAACCACTTTTCACTGCCCTCCAAGCCATTACTTTCCTTTCATATTTTGTAACCCAGAATCATGATATCTATTCCTCCTTGATTTTAATGAGTGGTATGATTGATTGATTAACAGATCTGTTGGGTGTTGGTATGTGCGTTATATGTAATCTTACATACCTTATCGGTATGCTGTGGGAGAGAAGTATGGAGCAGGTTGTAATGTAAGGTTGGATGAAGTGAGGTAAGTTGAGTTGTAAACTACAGAGCTGATAAGCTGTAGATCATGACTGGAGGCGTTCAACTTGACGCCATACAAGGGGATAGGAAAGTTCTCCTCCTGTATTGAATCACATCATGTATACAGCTACAGCTGTTTCCTCGTCACCTCAGTATGGTCTCCCTCACCCTCACCTCCCCTTCGTCACCGGCCCATAGCTTCATCCTCATCCCACAGTCTCTCATGATTACATCACGTCTCCTGTCTCCGTGTTGCTAGTAAGTTCCGTACAGATACTTGGGTAATTACCTGTTTGCACTGTACGTGGAGAGAGAGAGAGAGAGAGAGAGAGAGAGAGAGAGAGAGAGAGAGAGAGAGAGAGATTTACACTCGTGGGGCCCCATCTCGTGTGTGTGCGTGCGTGTGTGTGTGTGTGTGTGTGTGTGTGTGTGTGTGTGTGTGTGTGTGTGTGTGCGCGTGTGTGTGTGTTTATATCACCTTTGTCATTTCGTGGGTTTACAAAAGTAAGATGGGGGACACGACGCTATTATTAAAGTGGGTGAATGGAGGATGCTTGAGACGCGTCCTCATTCGCTGTGCGTCTTTTAAGGTTGAGTGTCATACGTTGGTGGTGGAGGCAGTATATTCTCTGTTGTGGCCAGCCACCACGGGCGAGGTCTTGCCAGGGGCAGAGGGAGAGGCACGCACTCTACCACACCCTTGGGTTGACGTCTGTCGTTTGGTTTGGGATCTAGAATTTTATATTCTCTAATCTTTTATTGTAGTGGTGGTTGTGTAGGTTGTGGTTGTTGTGTAGGAAGTGGTGGTGGTAGTAGGTGGAAGTGTTGGTCAGCCGGTGGTCCCCCTCCCATTTATCATCTCATCCAGACCCGAAGCCCCAGAGGCCACCCCTACACATCCTAAAGCCCATTCTCTACACAGCTCATCTCCTCCTCACCATCTGATGTAGTCTGATGCTTTACTCTCACTCTCTCTCTCTCTCTCTCTCTCTCTCTCTCTATATATATATATATATATATATATATATATATATATATATATATATATATATATATATATATATATTTTTTTTTTTTTCTTTTTCTTTCAAACTATTCGCCATTTCCCGCATCAGCGAGGTAGCGTTAAGAACAGAGGACTGAGCCTTTGAGGGACCACCCCCACCCGGCCCAATTCTCTGTTCCTTCTTTTGGAAAATTAAAAAAAAACGAGAGGGGAGGATTTCCAGCCCCCCGCTCCCTCCCCTTTTAGTCGCCTTCTACGACACGCAGGGAATACGTGGGAAGTATTCTTGCTCCCCTATCCCCAGGGATATATATATATATATATATATATATATATATATATATATATATATATATATATATATATATATATATATATAATATTTCTCAGCACCCTTAGGTTTGAATTGCATGTGTGAGTAAGTAGAGGTGAACATAATGTGTACATATGATCTGATAGCTTTGTGTAGGTGTACATGTAGACTGAAGAGAGAGAGAGAGAGAGAGAGAGAGAGAGAGAGAGAGAGAGAGAGAGAGAGAGAGAGAGAGAGTGTGTGTGTGTGTGTGTGGCGGGGCTCGATTATTGATCTGGACTGGAGCAGTCGCCAGCCGGGCTACAGGAGAAGCCTTTATCTTAACCTCACTCACGACCATGTTAGTCAAGGTCAGATTTATGTCGTCCCCTCTCCCAGACGACCTCACGCACGACCATGTTAGTCAAGGTCAGATTTAAGTCGTCCCTCTCCCAGACGACCTCGGATCCATCCCCCCAAATCGGCCGGTGTTTGCATGGTCCGTTCCCTACGTGTACCGGGCGTACTCCACCTATACTCTCTTCTTTCTTCATCCCCGTAGTCCACTTGCAGCAGTCTCTCCGTCCCTTATACTCCACTTGCATGCTACACCGTCGCACTCCACTTACCCAAGTCTCCACCCTGGTTCTCCGCTTGCTTTCTTTCCACCGTCGCATTCCATTCACGCATTCTCCACCCTCGTGTTCCACCTCCAGCCTGGCCCTCCACTTGCACCCTCTGCATCAGCACCCGGGCCAGGAGGCTCCCGGCAATAATAAGACTGTTCCTACCACTTAATATTGGCTTTTCTCTCGCGAGTCATTACCATCTTTGTAAAGTCCCTTCCCCCGCCTCCCCCACTTGTCTATTTTAGTATCTATCGTGCCTCCTCCACAGACGCCTCCCAATCTCCATTTACATATGCAGTAATTCTTTTTCTGTTCCTCTCATTTATATCGAGGAAACACGACAGTGCGTCCATGTGTTTCAAAACATCTCCCAAGTTATAAACGGTTATTCTGAAGTGTGTTTCGTTTATTCTCGTGTTGGAGGGACACCTGTAAAGTGCTTCTGGCATGGGTGTATTCGGAGGGACAGTTAGGAAGAACGTCTTGGAAGGGTGTATTTGAAACTGCGAATTGATGCTCATGTTACTGTGACAGTGACGGCAGGTGTTGTCTTGCAGATCAGCCACAGTAACTTGAATGGTGGAGATTAATCTTTCATGGGTCGTCAGTCAGTGATTCCATTATGGCGTTTGTAATATTCAGTTTGAGTTTATACATCGATAAACCAGTTAGCCAAAACTCCTCAGAAGTTTTGTGTTAGAGTGGTGGAGGTGTCGAGTCCTGTTAGAGGTCTGTTAAAGAGCTCACTAATGTTGTTATTGTCATTACTGGAACTTTGTCATCATGGCCAAATCCCGCATTTTAATGATGATTCTTGCAGGCTGTTTTCCCCTTCGGGAATTTCCAGATTCCTCAGCTTAATAAATTGAGACAAGATCATGAAGCTTAAGTCACGATTTAAACCTTTTCGTACCTTGAACGGCACAGTGTATTTCTTGACAAGTGTGGAAATATCTCTGCTTTCTTCATTGTGGGGGATCTCAGTTGATTTTGGGGGACAACGACCACACTGGTGTCGTCTTTCGTACCACAGTCCATTACGATGGTTTCGGAGGTCTCCTACCCCAACAGCTGGGTCTGGGGCCTTACCTTATCGTACGTTTCGGAGGTATTCCACCCCCAGCAGCTGAGTCGAGGACCCTGCCTTACGATACGTATACCTTACGATTGTTTCGAAGGCCGACTACCCCTATAGCTAGGTTAAGACTGAGTTGCCGTGTTAGATGGAGTGCAGTATTCTTGTGAGACAGGAAGTATACAGCAGATCTGGGACGTTAATCAGGGCTGCCGCACCCAGACGCGTCCCCTTTTAGTCTCTGATACATGAGTTTTTTGTTTACATTTCGTGTTCCTTGGACTGAAGGAAAAGTTTACGACACGTCTCGGTATACGTATGTGTGGGTTTTCAAGTGTGACATGGTAGGGGACACGGCACAGCGCTGCCGCTCTGGTTACCGCCCCAGCTCTGCCTGCACATATCGATTACCAGCAGCTTTACTTCACCCTGTTATTTCTTAGTCGCCTGTAAGTCACCCGCCAGCCAGCCAACCCACCCGCCCAACCCACCAGTAAAACCTTTATGTCCTGCCAGAGTCGGACCCACCGTGGGTACACTTGGGACTTTAGGGCGTCCTCCCGGGGAGGAGTAGGGAACATATGATGGGACCTATAATTTGGTGTCCCTCTGACAATTTGCAGGACCTTAAGGGGCTTATGGGAACTTGGCGTGGCGATTTGACACAAAGGAAGGCTTTTCTAGGGGGACTCTTATAGGATTTACACTTCTTGGGGAGATGGTGAAGCCTTTTGTGACCATTGTGGAGGAGCAGGGGACTCCCTAGGGACGGTAGCCAGTTTCATTAGGGAGTACAAGACGTGTAAGGCACTGGAAGAAAAAAGATCCTCACAGGACGTGATGCCTCATGAGGATATGGAAGGTCTCATGAAGACCAGTGAGGACTTCTGGGGACTTGTGAGCTCCCGGTGGGACTGATTAGGCTCCGCCGGGAGTGGCGAGGTTGTTGGAGTGTGTGTGAAGTCCCCCAGGGGACTAGTGAGCTTTATTGAGGTTGTGGGGACCCTTAGTGAAAGTTAAGGCCCCGCCGGGAGTGTTCAAGCCTCGAGGAAAGTGATGGGGTTTCCTGGGAGTTGTGAAACCCCTGGAAGAGAGAGAGAGAGAGAGAGAGAGAGAGAGAGAGAGAGAGAGAGAGAGAGAGAGAGAGAGAGAGAGAGAGAGAGGGGGGGGGGGGTTAGACCTACGCTCCTCTAAGACTGGTTAGGCTCTTTAGAGAGCGATAAGCCTTTGTGTGAGTAAGTGTGCCTCTTTTGTGACTAGTTAGTGTGCCTGGGGACTCTACAGACGCAAAGGGGATTGTTAAAGGCCTTTGTTGAGTAATGGAATACTCTTAAGACTGCTGCATCCCTCTTGGGAAATTTAGAAGGACTGTAGAGACTAGTGTCGCTTCCTGGGGACTGTTGAGATCCGATTTACGGGTTACTAGGGCCATTTGGGGTATATCAATATCTCTTAGGAATTAATGGTGTCTCTTTAGGACTAGGGATGCCGCCTGGGACTTTTGGGCATCGGCTGAAGTGTTGTGTGTACTTGCTTACTGTAGGATTTGGTTGGGTCATATGAGGACCGGCAAGACTCCGTAGGAGACGGGTGAGGAGGCGTGCGGGATCTGTGAAACTCTGACGAAAGCTGTCAGACTTGTGTTACAGGGGACTCATGAGAGATCCTTTGGGAACTCTGTAGTCATCATGTAAAGGGTTAGTATGGAGGTAATTTTGCCATCAGATATGGGGGGAGGAGATATAGGGGACTGAGTGGGAGATGAGAGTAGAATTGGCGTGAAGGCTGAACAGAGAATAGGTTTGAGTGGCGGCCTGGGGTGTACATTGATGTCGAAGTGAGGGTGGCACATGATGTACTGACGTGATGTGCTGACGTGTTGTGCTGGGGGCCAGTGAAAACCTGTGGTTAATGAGATGACTCAATTTGCATGGAGACACTGGGGCCCATCTAGTTCCTGTGACACGCCTGCTTCGTTTGCCGGAACTCATTAGCATTGATTACATCCGTGGCTGCCTGGCGGAGCAGCAGCAGCAGGAGAATGGAGCTGTAAATAATGAGCGGAGTGGAGATTCGTTCGTGACAGTGTGTGACTGCTGGAGGGAGGAGGCCCGACCACAGGCGTGTTTACTGGCGAGGTGTGGGAGGGTTCATGCGCAGGTACGTGCCTCGTGAAAGGGTTTGTACGTGATTGAGGGCGGAGGAAGAGACGTAGTCTAAGGAAATGGCGGTTACGTATGACGTGGGTCAGCACCCTAAGTGTCTTGTTGATTACTTGGCCGTGCCCACTCCATTCTTTCATTCACTTACCAATTAAGACGCACTCACGACGCTGCACACGTGAGGCAGTCACAGCGGGTGATGTTCCCATGATAGGACCTGATGCTGCCGAACAGGACACGGATGCAAGTTACTCACAACACGACAGACGGTTCTTTCACGAGAGAACAAACAGTGCTTTGACGGCACGGTGCACGCATGGTGCACTTTATCCCTTCATGCGTAATGGTTATGCTTATTAACAAACGTTGTGGGACCAGGGAGTGTGCCTTGTGCTACTCCACCAGTCACTAGACGCTTTGCATGGCACAAGATGACTATAGCCATAATTCTGGTTCATTGAAATGAAAATAATTTTTTTCGTAGTTTTCTTTTGTTGGTGAACGCATTTTCATGACTTTTCCTCTAGTATGATTCATTCACATTTTTTTTTCCATTTTATGTAACAGTTTGAGACCTTTCGAGATCCTCACGCACCGTTATCACTCTCATCTCTTGTAGTGTGGACCACCTATTGACTTCTCGTCTTCATCCGAGTGCGTGCCTCCTCACTACAACGCTGTGATAGTGACGTCCCTCATACTAATGAATAAAGCGTTTGTTTACTGTTAATTCTAAATATGGCTTATATTTACCCTGAAGTACCCCTTAGCTTACCCTAGTATACCTGGGGTGTACTAAGATATATCGTTACCGCTGATAGGATTAAGTGTTAGTATAAAGAGAATTGCCTCAACGAGGTACCATCTGTCACTTCCCCTCATGGTGTCTTGCAAGATCTCAGTCCTAGTGGCGTCTGGCGTCCATTCCTGTGGTAGAGTTCCCCGTCTTGGTATCTAATAATGTATTCATTAACTACACTAATAACTGGTCCATTTGACTTTGGAGCTCTTAGGACTGGTCGCAAATGTGACCAATTACGTTTACATTTTTTCTTTTTACTGCCATTTATTTTTCATCCGACATCATCATCAGGATAACACATGTTGTCACTGAGGCAATTAGAACTGGTGAAACAGCTGTAACGAAAGAGGTGTAACAAACGTCACAGGTGTAACAGACGTCACCCAAATGTTTGGACATTAAAGCTGATGTTGAGGCGGTGTGTGGTCGCACCTTTTGGATGAGTAATGATGAGTCTTGTGATGTCATTGCTGACGAGTGTTGTCACTCAGGGTTGGTAGGTATTGTCACTGTGATGGTAATGTATGATTGTTTTCTTTTGTTTCGTTTAGCGAGTGTTGGCAAGTGTTGTAAGAGGACGAGTTGTGTTGATAAGGTTGTCATTATTTTGGTAAGTGTTGTATGTATATTGATGAGTGATATGAGTAGTTAAAGTGTGTTAAGCGTTTCAGGTATTGTTAAGATTCGTACTTGTGTGGCGTAAGTATTTCTTGGGTTGTTTTTGTTGTTGTTATTAGGCGTTGTGGTGGTGGTGAAGCGTGAGGAAGAGGATGGGCGCCAGCCCTAGTGGTGGAGCAGCAGCAGCAGCAGCTGCAGGAGCTGGTTGTATGAGTCAGTGGCAGGTATTGAACCAGCGTGTCCCACAACCCCCCTCTCCCACCACCACTCCCTGGAATATGGTCCATGCTCATGGTACAGATGACCCTTCGGGGGAAATTCAGTTTTTCCTCTTCATCCCAAAAAATTTTGGAGAGTATTTTTCCACATCTTTTAGTGCTGTCTCTCCAAACCACACTGATTAATATCTCTTTTTTTAGTTCTCTATCTCTTTACCATACTTTATCTTTTTCCTTCTGTCTTCCTTGCTACACTATCACTCAAACCCATTTTGTATATCATAGAAGGTCTGGCCTCGTTTAGGACTTCTGTCCTTGACTGAAGCGCTGGAGATGAAGAAAAACAGGGTCAAGTAGGGGAACGGAGGTGGATGGTTGCGTGGGAGGAATATATGTGTATGTGGATGAAGGGTGGTCAGTGGGGGACCCTGGTGGTGCCTCGTATACCACCAGGATGTTGGCTAGCCTTACATACATCAGCCACAGTCCTACTTCCTCCATAATTTTAACTCTCACACAACTTTTATTCAGAAGTTAAGACTGACATTTTGGTCCCAGCCCCAGCGGTGGGGTAGAAGACCTCCGAAACCATCGTAAGGTAAGGTCCCAGACCCAGCTGTGGGGATAGAAGACCTCCGAAACCATAGTAATGTATAGACTGCGTAGTCTATACACAATTGTTCGTAGGTATGTGCTTTTTTTTTTTTTTTTTTTGCAGAAGAGTGTGTATCGACTAGAATGCTCTCGTTTGGCAAACTTTTTTAAAGAGAAAAACTAAAACAGGATAGAATATGGTACTGAAGTTGGCAGCCAACAGTCATGAAATATGAAAATAATGATAAACTTCAGGTTCCAAAGCAAGGAAGGCATTGTTTTAATCTAACTGAAGATATTCTAGAGATAAGACGTAAAAGCAGATGGCGTATAGACAGAAGTGTACAGTTGATCATATAAGACTACTGCGTCGTACTCCACAAGATTATGATGACATTATCTCTTGAGGTAGCGAACCTTGGCAGCCAGGGAAGATGTTGTCAGACGAGTGTGGGCTAGACGACACCGCCCAGCCTGCCTGGACACGTACACCTACACCTCCAGTGGGTACCGTAAGGCGAGCTACACCTAAGGAAACAGGGAACCTCTAATCATACATCTGCTTCCATGATGTAAAAACAAGTCTCCTGGAGAGTTCAGCGTTCACTTTATTACACCTCTGCTTTCGTGTAACTCCCCAAGATATTCTACACTGGCACCTCGAGAGACCTGAACCCCCACCCCCCTTTACAAGCCCCTTCCCCCCACTCCAGATAATCCAGCAACCTGCCCCCTTCCCCAGGTGAGCAAGCAAGCGGGTTTGCAGCGCGTCCCGTTAACACAAACACTCCTTGTGTGAGCAGGGCTGCATTTGTCAGGTATCGCCCGTCCCGCGGCTGTAAACATCGCCAGCGTCTTGCAGGGACGAGAGCTCCTGCGAGAGATGTCGGAGGTTTATTTTACAAACAGGAAGACGTTATGCAACGGCTATAAAAAGATATAAGCAGGTTTATCATCGCGCTGGCGTAAAGGTGGAGTTGGGAAAGGTTGCAGATGTTGCGGAGGGAAGGGAACCTCGCCACAGCACGAGGAAGATCGTTGAGGGGTCGACTCGCAAGCTTTCACACTGGAAGTGTTCCATGACTTAAACAACGAAAGCAAACCCACCTTCTGGGTTCGTAATACCGAGTGGAGTTACAGACGGTGATGAGAACGTTAATATGAGACACGGGAAATGACTTAAAGAAAAGTAGGTGAGAAAGCTAGCCACTTCAGCACTTGCATGTAAAACCAGGGACACAAAAGAGACACACAGGAGGCACAAAGTGCCACACAGGTGTATCAGGAGAATATTTCTATCCATTCACGGGAATTTAAGTTTTCGTTGGTTGTGCAGGTTGGACATACGAGTGAGTCAGATGGGGTAGGGGAAGAAGATATTTATTCCCATTCTGGGAAAGATGCCTCGACTAGCTAGTTGAATCGAAATGTCATCTCTTGGAAAGGTAAGATTTCTTCCTCTGATGAGAACGTTGTTAAACATTTACAGATCTGCAGACGTCAAGAATGTAACCTCCAGGTCATGAAAAGGTAATGTTCACTTGAGACCCTGACCATGTACTCTGACATCAAAGTAAGAATAGAAGAAACGAAGAACCACGCTGCCGTTTAGGGAGAGGAACATTGCTGCGTTCTGTCTAGACTCTATGATAATGGAAGCCTTTGTAAACAAGGAGGATTCAAACCTCCAAATATCATGACACAATGCAGTACAGTGACAGAGTTCTCAGGAAACGGCCTCACTTCCATTACTGCACTTGAGCTACAGTTTTGGTGACACTCGGGGACTTCAAGCAGGTAAACAACAAAGGTCCTCCTGAAGCAGGGAAACGACCCAGTCCTCATGTGGTGTCCCCCTTGAGGCATATGTGATTTGCGCCATCACAGAAACTGGTTGAAAACATGAATTTTTGTAGATGCGAGAGAAGAGGAAAGACACATGAAAGGTTAGACTCTGTGCTTGTGACTCACCCATCAGGCAATATGATGTGTTCGTCATTACGGGTAAGAACGCAACTCATACTTAAACCACCTAATACAAAGCCACGAGACTTTGTTGACAAGTTGAAATGAAACTTGAATACGATAGTGGGACCATCATACCTATCATACCCAGGGGTCGTACGAAAGTGGGTCCATCATGCCCCATCATACCCAAGGTCAGACAGTAAAATGGAGTGAATATATAGTCTTCACTGGTATAATCAGAGGGTTTAGCATAGGTTTTTTAAGTTGAACTCATGCAAGCTGTCAGCTGGAGCGTTCACGCAAGAAATGAATTACATTACGAAATTTGTTTTCAATTATAGACAAGAAAATCTGGGGATTTTCGTCTGATCTGCTCTGAGAAATTATGAAGAAAATGGAAGCCAAGGAAAAATGTGGAAACCAGTCCAGAACACAGGTATAGGAGATCATGCCGACATTCAGGGTTCGAATCCATTCTACCTGTCACCAGCAAGTTAAGGAAACTTCATATATATGTCGATAGGAATACTTGAGAAAACCTTGGAAAAGTTCTTCCAGAGTACAAGTGAAGAGGCAGGCGGGGTGCAGTAGTAATGTGGGCTAAGTTTACCATTTGTTTGGTCAACCAGGAGAGGACCATTACCGATCCAAGTTGGTCCCAAGCCAAGCCAAGGGTGTAGGAGGAGGAGGACTGAAGGGGGGGTCAGCAGCGACTCCAGGTAAGACATTCGCTTGATCAATGAAGGCTGAGCAGTGTTGCCATCTGGCAGATCTTTCTCTTCTGTGAGGAAGACGAAAATGCTTCCGTTGTTCATCGTAGAGGAATGGTCAAGAGTTTGAATTCAAGTTCTTAGGATCATCAGTTTAACGTAAGCAAGCTTCCGTTAAGAGTTTCACCAGATGCGTTTCGAATGAGAGTAGCAGGAGGCCTTGTCTCTGAGGATAAGATAACTTGCCGAGCTTTTTAGTCACAAACGGTTTTCTCGAACTGGTTGAAAAGGGACGGATGGCATTTTCCAGAGGGCTGTGTGGCAGGCCTACCAACCGCTGTGAAAGAAACCAGGTGAGCAGTGTTATTCAACGTATCATTTTGAAAATACATTTAGAACTGGCGTTCTTTGTCTGTGCGAGATGATGTTTGCATTTAATGGCGACTTAGGCCCACAGCCATTTATGGTGTGCTGAAGATGTGGTTGATCTTTGTTTTACCCGTATAATATGTAAGGTTTTATGTGGGTATCATATCTGAGGAAATTGTTGGTTTGGAAAAGGCACTGTAAGTCAAATAAAGTCTTGACCATGTACTCAGGAACTGAGGTCGTGTGTATTATTACTGAGGACGTTTGGCTCGTCATGCGCTTGAGGTGGGTAGCCTCGGTTATCCGGGAGAGTAATGATCACTCTTCCCTCATGCTTCTCATCATGGACGGGTTGTGCTAGGTTGCACGTTGCCCGTGGTGAGGCAAGGAAGATTTTGAGTCACGCGGGGAGTAGTTCTTTCGTCTGACTCGCCGACCCTGCCTGCCAGCGAGCACACACACACACACACACACACACACACACACACACACACACACACACACACACACACACACACACAGCAGGTCCCAGGGGACATCACACTTCTACACCACCATCAGGAATATTGTGTATATTCTTTCAGCAGCTCTTCCAAGATGGCGCGGGTGTTTGTTTATCCGACTGTGTGTGTGTGTGTGTGTGTGTGTGTGTTCTTCAGTTCTCTGCGTCGACGGGTGTCCGTCCCTCTCTCTGTGGTGGATATTTTTCACAAATACATATGTATATATGAATTTGGGTTTTCCTCCCCTGCGTTCCTGTTATTGTGTGGCGAGGCGTGTGCAGGCCACGCCACAGCCTTCCCCGCACATGTCTCAGAGAGCGGCTTGAGGGCACCTTATGGCCCGTCCGGCACCACCTCTGCCTGCCTGCAGAACAGTTTAAGAGGTCTTCAAGATGGCCAGCCTTTGTGGAACGTCTTTGGAATGCCGGGACCTTGGTAATCCAGACAAGGAACTTTAATTGGGATTCAACCCGGAGTGCGGACGCTCTCGCATTGGTGGGCGTGACTGCTTGTGAGGACGCCAGGGGGGTGTCGCTCAGCTCTCTCTCTCTCTCTCTCTCTCTCTCTCTCTCTCTCTCTCTCTCTCTCTCTCTCTCTCTCTCTCTCTCTCAAGAAATGATAATCATATATCTTCCTCTTTCATATATATATATATATATATATATATATATATATATATATATATATATATATATATATATATATATATATATAAATAGTTATGTACTTCGATCATTGTCGCTTGTAAGTCACCTGGGTATGTTGAATGAAAAATTTTGATGTGAAACCATCATTTTAGAACTTACGGCCGTACACCATCAGATGGTAATAGTGGGTGTAGTTCTACTTCCTGTATATTGGCTGGCGTGGTAGACATGGAATAGTGGTCATGTTTAACATTCAGACTAAATCTGTGTCATAAGTACATACAGACAGAAGAAAATTGTCTGCATTCAGAGCCCAGAGTTGCTTTGGCCGTGGCCCTTGAAGTATTGAAAACACCGCACACTGCCAAATGGGGAAGGTCAAGAACTGCAGAAATAATCATAAAATTCAATTCATAAAGAGAGCTTATAGAGGGTATGTAGGCCTGCGTGCCGCGGCCTGAAACAACTTAGCCAACCAAGAGTGGAAAAGCAGCTTGGTCTCAGACCGAACTGTGGAGGTAAATACGAGTTCTCAAGATAAGTAGACTCAGGGTAAACTAGGCAGCAAATGTTAACAGTCTATAGCGAATACAGTGTCATATATTTCTAGCTGTTTACAGCGAGGTAGGGGGAAGCAGTGCCCGGGTATTACTACTATAGTGCTACCTTAAACAGAAGTAAAGGGATTAAATTGTGTTCCGTGTCAGGTGAGATGTCAGGCGGTAGACATTTTGGCTCTCCCTGGAGGTGGGTAACCCAGTTGAGGCAATAGCTCTACCCCCGCGTGTGGAGGAGCAGCCTCCCCCCCTCAACCTCCTCTGCTCACCAGCAGCACACTTTACCCCAAAGCTTTTTGTTCCTTCCCTTCGATCACACGTCCCGCCCCTCGCTCTCTCCTTCCTCACAGCTTCTCTTAATTGTCTTTCCCATTTTCTCCCTCTCTTTGTCTCTCCTCATTACGTTTACTTTCTTCCTTAATTGGTAAGCACTTCTGTTTCGCTTCCTTTTTTATTCTTGATTTTAGTGGTGCTGCATTCTTTCCTCGTTGATTCTTACGTAGCTATTACCTTCCTTGACGACATATCGCATAGCCCAACTCTTGTTTGTGTCGCCGGAAGCTCGTGTGTGACAGTGGGGTTGGGATGAGTTTGTTGGTCGCCGCTGGTGGTGGTGGTGTCTGAAGCGATGGCGGTATCTCCGGCCGTCTGGGCCCTCCATACTACTGTTGCCTCTGTAAACTTTATTACCTGTCGTGGCCAGCCCGTAGCTCCTCTCCTTCCATTACCGCAGATTGCCTCGCTGATGGAACTGCACGTCCCCTGGTTGTGGTGAGGCGGCGGAGTTCTCGGCCACAAGATGTGGCAGGGGAAATGGGTGGGCGTGGACTCCCTCCGCCATATCGTGCAGTACATTTGGTTAGCAAGACTTGACTACTTCCCCAGCTTGGTCTGGAATCGAGCCACTGATGAGGCGGGTTGTTGGAGGCGGCAGCCTGTAGGTCCAGTCTTGTTTGTCAGGTACACTGTTCATATTTTCCCGTTAGGGTTGTTTGAAAATCTCAGATAATCCAGAATGTATCCCAGACAATCAGATAAAGAGTTGACAAGCTTCAGGCGTTGGATGGCACAGTGTTATTTCATCGTTTTAGGTTGGATATTTGGGGTTTAGGGTCGTCAAGGCCGCAAGTTTGAAGCTATAAGTACTGGTCATAGCCCCTTTTGATGACTTTGTATATATGTTGCCTTTACATTTTATTGTAATTGAACATCGACCCCTGTCATGTCATTGAGAATGATCTGGAATTGGGACTAAGCCTTCAACGATTTTCTCTATGTAAATATGTTATGTCTCCCCTTGACTACAGAGATGATTCCGAGGTGGACATACATACATGTGACGCTGGACATGCATATATGTGACGCTGTGTCTTGTCCCATACATATAACATGGGAAGCGAACATGCACATTTGAATGGCCAGGTGTTGGGCCAGGCTTGTAACATGGGGAAAGATATTGTGCACTGGTAACTTAGAAATCCCTCACAGACTTTAGACCTGTGCGGGACAGATATCAGTGATATGATTTATAAATGCAATAGTATCAGTGGTAGAACTCAGAAGTGCAACTGTATTAGTGGCAGGACTCAAAAGCACATGTGTCTTCGTGGTAGAACTCAAAAATACAGTTGCATTTTTGGTAAGGTTCGGAAATACAGTTGGTTGGTTATGGGACATTAAACCTCTTCAGAACGGAGATGGACAGTCTCTCCAAAGGTGCCCCAGACCAGCCAGGTTGCACTGCAAATGATACGTTCAGACCTGCAGCATGAAACAGCATGGTTGGCCAGGCCCCTCGAGAAGGAAGCTGGGTCACAGAACGGGCCGCGGGGGTCAGTCATAGACAGCCTCTAAGACCTGTGTACGATGTGTAAAATATGCGTATTTGCTGGGTGTACATGTGTTAACATGTGGTGGTCGTGCATGCATTACGCTTACTGTCAGAAAAGATGAAATCAGAGTAATTTTACCAGGATTAATCATTTGCTGTTCATATCATAATTTTCACACAGTCAAAGGGATCAGCTACCCTTACTGTCTTACAAACTCTTTGTTGAAGCATAGTAAGACAAAAGATAAACCTTCTTATAACTGATTGATGTGTGTGATGTGCCTATTCGTATGTGTTCTGTCCGGAGACTTGTGTCCGGCACAGCTTCTCTCTACGTAGGCAAGGTTCACGAGACGATTGCCCTCACTTCTACGCATTATTATTATTATTATTATTATTATTATTAGTATTAGTATTATTATTATTATTAGTATTATTATTGTTATTATTATTATTATTATTATTATTATTATTATTATTATTATTATTATTATACTACTTCGAAATCTCCCGATTTTGACATATTTTTTTTTCTTTGTGAACAGGTACATTTTGAATACATGCCATTTATAGTGGACTGTTTTGTTGTAACGTTATGTAAGTCTCTCTCTCTCTCTCTCTCTCTCTCTCTCTCTCTCTCTCTCTCTCTCTCTCTCTCTCTCTCTCTCTCTCTCTCTCTCTCTCTCTCTCTCTCTCTCTCATTTACTAATGTAGGTACTTCAGTCTCACGTGGAAGGGGGTGTTTTTTTATCTGGATCCCTGGTCGTTGCCTTACATACTTAACTGGGAAACCAGTGACGGAGCCTCAGTCCAACTGTGTGAGACGTAACACCTGAGAAGGCCCGTCATGGGACAGAGGCCCGCACCAGCTGTACACCTGCCATATTTAGCAGCAGCAGCAGTAGCAGATCCTCAATCGTCAAATTTCTTCTCTTCAGAAGTGAGGCCACTACTGGACACAGTCCTGCTCCTGCTGCAGTGTGATTTATCGGGGTCCCTCGGGTGCTGTCCTGCTATTCGATTAGTCTATACTTTTGTAATGTTTCTGTTTATTTTATTCAGATGATGTGTATGTGGCAGCTGGCACTATGCATTTAGGTAATGGTAGTGTGTTGTGTGTGGTTGACCTGTTAAGTGTATGTTGGTGCCAGGGGGTAATGCCACTGGAGACTTGTGCTGGGGAATGCCACTGGTGACGGAGAGTCTGAGGTCCAAACATCCATTAATTAGCTTGAAGTGCCGGGAGCCGCCACATTACCTGTAGGGACCGGGCACACTTTAATAAACACGTCATACTGACGCACGCTCGCACTCCCCCCATGCCTGCACCCCCGCCGCCCACCGACCTCCCCCCGACAGCCGCCCGCACGGCCACCCGGGCCCGCCGCACTACCCCTCCCTCTGACCGTTATAATCGAGTTGGTTTACCGTAGCCATCATCAGGCAGGATTCGGCCTGTGTATGGGTCACAGCGGGTAATTGATTGCTCTCTGGCGCTCCCCCGAACGTGTATTGTTCCTCTCTATCTATATATAGTCCTGACCTTAATTGCTTGTGTTGTTTCCACAGCCTCCCAACAGCGACTCTGATGTACTATTTTTTTAAACACTTTATTCATCAGTTTTTCTGAGGTTATAACACAAAGTGTATGTCTTGTCCTTCCCTTACAATACAGCAGTGTCTTGTCCTCTTAGTTAAGAACACATCAGGGGCTTGCCATCTTGGGACACAGCAGCGTCTTGTCCTCTTCTTACAACACAGCAATGTCTTGTCCTCATACGACCCAACAGTGTCTTGAATTCTCATACCACAACAGCTTCTGTCTTCCTCTTAGAATAGGAAAGTCCTGCCTTTCTCTCTTTCCACAACATTTTTCAGGCACTTCTCGTGTAGAGTCGCCACGTTTTGTCATCGTTCTGTGACACTGTTTTTCAGATGTGTTAGTGAGAAATTGTGCACAATGTCGTAGCGTATTCTCATCATGTACACGGACGGTTATCATGTGTCCGGACGGGACACGATGTTGCCAGGAAGAGTCCGACCGACCTCCTAATGTTCCGTCCGCTGCAGGAGGGGACTTTGGATGGTGCCTGAAGGCTCCTGTACTCGCACCTGCAGTAGCATGGGACGGTCGTCAAGTGTCCCGTCCTTCAGTAGTCGTACCGTCCTTACAAGTATCCGTGAGAGCACATACCTACGAGATCCCTAAGGCAAGATTCTGTCAGAACGCCAGGGCGGCTTAGCCCTAACCGCAGAGAGAGAGAGAGAGAGAGAGAGAGAGAGAGAGAGAGAGAGAGAGAGAGAGAGAGAGATTACACGGTACTGATTTGAAGAATATGATGCCCTTTTTCGCTTAACGTTACAACGAGGTAGATTGGTTCCAGCGAGGCTCGGCTGCTGTGGCGGGGGGTCGAACCCGGAAACCAACGTTAGGGTGTAGTGGGTGTGAACATGGCGCAGTGTGTGTGTGTGTGTGTGTGTGTGTTGGTGGGGTTGTCAGTCTAGTCTGTTGATTTAGCTCTCTGTACTCTGTACAGGGCTGTAAGTCGGTTGTGTCTGGTCGACAGTCTGTTGTGTTAGCGTGACGACCGTCTGTTTCGTCATTGTGGGTGTAAGCCTGATTTGGTTTGTAAGCTTGCAGTGTGTTGTGCCAGGAAAGCTTGCAGTGTACCTGGGCTGGTAAGCTCGCAGTGTGTTGTGCCAGGAAAGCTTGCAGTGTACCTGGGCTGGTAAGCTTGCAGTGTACCTGGGCTGGCAAGCTTGCAGTGTGTTGTGCCAGGAAAGTTTGCAGTGTACCTGGGCTGATGAGCTTGCAGTGTACCTAGGATGGTAAGCTTGCAGTGTATCCTTTAAATAAGAGATATCAGTGTACATTGTGGTGGTCATACAATACCGGGAGACCGAACACATTTCCTAGAAAACCAGTTGAAACCGAGTCTGGGCAGGCTGGAGCAGACCGGTTCCTGGAAGCAGGATGTTTTGTACCCTAGAGTTGATTATTATGGCCCGCTAGTCACAGACGGTGCCGGATGATGGCGAGTAGATTCATCCGGCCCCTCTTGTGGCTCCATATATCTCTGGATGTGGTTACTCGTTTACCGGCCTTGCTTGTGGCTCTTTATGTATCCAGCCTTACTTTTGGTTTCAGATGTGTCCGGGCTTCGCATGTGATTATTCATTTATCAGGCCTTGCTTGTGGCTCCACATTTATCCTAATCTATTTGTCTGTGTCCGGGTGTAATGCCGATCTCGATGTATCCGGCTTGTAATGTAGCTTCTGATTGTCTGGCCTCTTAATATGTCTTCTGCTTTATCTGGCCTCTGATGACGTGTCTTTGTGAACACCATCATTATAACTTCCCTCATCAACATCTCCTCCTATTATCTCCATCACTCACACCATCACCGCTACTCCATATCTTCTGCACCTTCCCTCACCTCCATTATCGCTCCACGACCCTGAAAATCATCCACTAAACAGCTGCTGCGCCTTTCCCCTTTGCCACGGCTTGCCACTAGCGAGGCATCTCCTCATTAGGCAGGGGAGTCCAACGACCTTAACTTCCCCTGGCCCGAAAAGTTGTCAGGCTCACCCCGTAACCAGCATTGAATGGGTCACTGTGTGTCCGGGGAAAGGAAAAATCAGATTCTTCAATCGTGATCAACGATTGGGATGATAGTTCTCATGTTCCTGAATTCTTCGTTTAGAAGCAGTGGCTGATGAAGCAGGCATATGAGTGTCCAGGAAGAAGTGTGTGTGAGGGAGAGGCACCGTTTGGTATTTTTCTTGCTCCTGATTAGATAGAGATGAGTCACAGCTCCTTCCTTGTCAGGGTAGTGAAGAAGTGAATAATAGCGGCGAGTCCCAGAGACACGATCATATCTCAGGGACAAGTGAGTCATATCAGAGGTGTTGACCCGTAGGGAGGATTGTATATCTAATGATGTGGTCATGGCAACAGTGATGATGGTACGTAACTGGCCCGGTGTCCTCCCGTCTAAGGTAACAGCCTTCTCGAAAGAAATATAAATCGACGTTATGTGGTCATGGGGTGTGATGGAGGCTTCATGGTGTGTGTGTCCTGGCTTGGTGCGCTCTGAGGGATATTAATAATGGACCTAGTGACCTGATGATGGCAGAACTGGAGACCAGATTGCATGGTGTTCTTTCCAGTATTATGTTTGGTCAGAATATATATTTGTATGTGGATGTGGATTGTCTTGTTTAACTTTTCACGTCTCGTATTGGACTGTTATGATATATAGTCTCCGACTTTCGTGCATGACAAAGATTTTAATATGCAAGCTGACATGATACACCACATTGTTGATCTTTATAATATATCAGTCCTTTTGAAGATACTACATTTATCTAAGAAATTCTTGCCTTAACATCATGTTATAGGAACCATAACCAATGTTTACTAGCTAGAAAAAATGGTGTTCAGATTTACAGAAAATTAGATAGCTGACCATATATGGTCTTGAGTGAGTTAAAACATTGTTCAAGTTTGCCTCACACTTTTGCTGTTGCCCACCCGTGTTGCAGATTTACTACAGTAATGTAGATTTATAAGTGGATCTGTCTGCCGAACGTTTATATACTAGACTGCCTCGTCCTGGGATGATAGTGTCGGACGCCACAGCAGTCTGCCTCTACGGTTCCGTGTTGGCTTTCTGTTGGTGATGTCCGATTCTTGGCATAGCTCCCACAATACTGTGCCACTTCTGTCTCCTGGTGTTGAAGGGGCATCTCTCTTTATCTGCTGAGTTATGTTGTTTGTGGCGTGGAACACACGATGCACGTGCACAAAATCCGGCATGTGTACAGGGTCGTCTGGTTGTATGTATGATGACGTACTCTTTAACACATTGTTGTACCTCCTTTGGTGTTATGATGGCCTGGTCTTTGGTCTGACCCTTTAAGATCAGGCCTCAGGCCAGGCCATCATATGTAAGGGTAGTACGGTCGTGTTGAAGGGTCACACTGTCCTACTCAAGGGTGAGGCACGTGTGGGGAGTGCGAGTGTAACATGGACCACCGCGGTGTATGGTGGTGGTGTCGTCACCTGGAGCAGGCTACCCGGACAGGGTATTTGGTTATGTAATACTGGGCTCCTGTCCCTGCTTGCTTCTCTGCTTTGCTTGCTTCTTTCTCATGTCCACAGACAGATACAAACGCGTCATCGCATTTATTACTGTGGCCTTCCAGGCTCCTCCAACACACTGTGACTTGTATTAAGTTTACGTCCGTAGGGTAAATCAGCAACGTAAGTAGTGATGGTATACACGAGCGTGCAGCCTTGAGGATAAGGGTTCGTGGCGCAACGTCAAGCGTTGCACGTCTTACCGTCTCACATTTAATGCTCAGCCGCCCTTTGGCACGGCTTGAACAGGGGATATTTGTATTTACGTTCTTTTCTGTTAACCTTCAGGGGTTATGAAGGTTAACTGCGTCGTCTAGTTCCCTCTCTGTCTGTGTTTTTTTACCGGCTGCAAACGAATTAATATTGGTAAACATTATGTAAATAGCGTCCAGCACAAACCCGACTGGATGTGTGAAATCAAAGGTTATAAGAACGGCGGGAGCCTGGGCTGTTGCGACAGCCATTGCTGTAAAGTGGTTGCAAGGTACAGCCTGCGATGTCCTCCTGTGTGTTGGATGTGGGAGCTATAGTGTCATAGAGAGACTGACTGTGTTTAGTGTTGCTGAGTGACTGGCAGTGTTTAGTGTTGTAGAGTGACTGGCTATGTTTAGTGTTGTAGAGTATGTGGGTATGCGTAGTGTTGTAGAGGCACAGGGCTTCATGCTGGCACGTGGGTTGTGCAGCAGTGGTAACACAGGAACACCAGGTAACGCCAGCGTAGCAGCGGCACAGCTGCGTCTGGTAACAGAGTAGCATCAGGTATCACAAAAACATCAGGTAACAGCAGCACCAGGTAGCACGGCAGCATGACTTAGCAGTAGCAAAGCAACATCAAGTAACAACAGAGGAGCACCAGGTAACACAGTAGCAGCACAGCAGCATCAGAGCCAAGATCCCTGCCAGCCGGAAACTCTCTGCTCAGGTGGTGGCTGGGAGATCGATGCTGCCCTTCCCCTCCCCCGCCTTCCTCCCTCACCACCCAGCCCCTCCCTCCCCACCTGCACTGCTGCTGCTGCTGCTGCTGCACCAGTGCCCCGCCCCGCCCCGCCCCGCCCCGCCCCACCTTGCCCACCTGCACTGCTGCTGCTGCTCTACTGCCCCACCCCAGCCCACTCTACCCCATCTTGTCCTGCTCTGCACTGCTGCTGCTGTTGCTGCTGCACCACCGCCCCGTCCCGCCCCGCCTCGCCTCACCCCGCCCTGCCTTGATCTGCCCACCTGCAGTGCTGCTGCTGCTGCACCACTACCCTGCCCCACCCCACCCCACCCAACACAACCCTGCCCACCTGATGTGCTGCTGCTGCTGCTGTACCACTACAACCTGCCCACCTGCGCTGCTGCTGCACCTTAACCTCCCCTCCGTCCCACCCACTTGCACTGCTGCAGCACCACTGCTCCACCCCACCCCGCCTCACCCTTTCCACTTACACTTCTGCAGCTGCTGTTACGCCCCACCATGTCCCACCCCGCCTAACCCTGCCTACCTGCACTACTGCTGCACCACTACCACGCCCCGCCCCGCTCGCCCAGTCCTGCCCCACCCCACCACCCGCACAGCTGAATTGCTGCTGACCCGCTCGGTCCACCTGCAGTGCTGCTCCTATGGGTGGGCATTCTGGGTACCAGGCACCTATGGGTATGCAATGGGCACTAGGCACTTGTGGGTGAACAGTCTGGGGACTAGGCACCTGAGTCCATAACCCTACGGCCGTCTGGCCCAGACCACACAAGGCCCTGGTAACTTTCCTCCCCCTTCAGCAGTATTGAGTCAATGCTGGCAAAGATACGACCAGTTTTACTTCAGTAAGGGTCTTGCTCCTCTTGTTCTTCCTCCACCCTTTCCCCCCTTCTTCCTCCAGCTCCACTGCCTCCTTTTGTTCCAACTTCTCTCCTGCTTCTCCTCCTCCTCCGGCTTTACACGGACATCCTCTTCGATTGCCTTTCCATTTTTATTTTTCATTCCGTCTGTCTCCCCTTTCCCCTTTCCCCTTTCCAGTTATTTTCCCACTCCTCCCATTCTTACATTACCTCATCCTCCTCCTCCTTCTCTACACCCCATCTTCCTTTTCCACCACCTCATCCACTTGCCGTCCAGAGACCCAGACTTTGACAACTGAATAAAAAGATAGCAATGCGTTTAAAGGGTAGTTTGGTTAGGTACCTGAGGCCAGTCATCTGGTTATGTCTTGATATAAGGATGTGATTACCAGCTGTGTTCTGGGTTGTAGTAGAGATGGAATAGACGTATGAGCGGATGTACCTCAGTAAGCGAGGTTACCTAATATCCTCTGTATAGAGGCACAGGTGCAAGTAATAGTTGGCAGTTTACCTCTTACTGTTCCCTTAATAAAGGCGCGGTTGCAGGTGACGAGTGGAACTTTATATGTTAGATTCTGTCGTGTACGATACTGTATCGTGTTACTTACTGTCTTTCGTACGTTGGTAAAGGTTTAGTTTTTAAGGGAAAGTTACTCAGGAGGTGAAGTTCTTTTTTATAAGTAATGACGGTCTTCCATATGAAGGTGGAAACTAAGGAAAGATTACTGGAGCTTGACACGTGTCACACAGCTCTTGTTTATAGCTTGATGGGAGAGATGATTGAGGGCCTTATTATTTACCTTATTTTTACTTTCCTTTCATTGACCTTTGGCCTGGCCCTAAGGAGTCAGGTCAGAGGGCAGGCCATCGTGTGTGGGACTCTTACCTTCTTATCTGAGGGGTCAGGTGAGGTGTCCACGTCCATATGAATCATGTAAAGCCACACATTGTAACCAGTGGCATCAGTTTGTCACTTGTCAGAGTAGTCTGAGTGTAGACTGAACCCCACTACCATACAGAGAGTTCAGTGCGACGTGGCTGCTAGTATATACCACCCCTTACATGACCTCAGCTAGGGTTGAATAGTACTCTAACACGCACTGTCAGTCACCCTTATGACCAAAAGAATTTTTCAGCCGCCCCCCGCCCCATTCCTGTCTTCTTTGCGTCAAATAAAACTCACAAGGGTTGACGGCGGTCGCCCAGACATTTCCATGTTTTTTCTAGTTCGAGTCTGTCCTCTTAGCTGCTGTGTAAGTTCTCCATTTAGCAGACTGGTAAATTATTTTGTCTGGAGTGTAAATTTTGGTACGCAGGTATGTAATTATTTTTTCAATAGGTTTGTAGAACGATTTTTCAGCAGGTATGTAAAAGTCTTAGCAGCTCATGTTAACTCGTTTTTAAAAGAAGCAGATTCTCTATCAGCAGATGTGTTAAACTCATATTAACACGTACTTAAAATTCTCACTTACAGAGATGCAAACATTGTTTTGAAGATGTGAACATAGTTACTTCTTGTACTGCAAGATGTGCGTAGATTTGTATTATTCTTGAACGGGCATTATAAGTCTTATGTGATCAACTGTCTTGATTTGTTGACTTTTACTGTGTCACGTAAATATATGATATTTGATTGCTGTATAAGTCATCTCGTGAGCTAGTTTTGCAATTTCTCTCGAGCAGGGTATTAGGTTTTAATTACAAGTATGTGAGTATTTAATTTTGTAAGATATAAAATTGTTTCTTAAGTCAGGGTTCTTGAGTTTGTCTTTTTTTTTTAAGTTGGATATTAGGCCGTAAATGTTTGGATAGAGGCAATACTGCTGGGAGTTAGTGGTGGATGATATCAGCGTCTCTCATCCACGCTCCCATCACCACCTTGTGGTGGATGATTTTAGAACTTGTCCTCCACTTCCCCATCACCCAGTGTCGATGGGAATCGAGTACCACTACATTGCTAAGATCTTTCCTCCCTGGGTATACCGTAACTGAAGGATACAGTAGTTGAGGATACAGCTGTCAAATTGTTAACTATTAACATTACGTATCTCTGGAAATGGTGGATAATTTCATGTGTTGTTCTGCGTTACTTTGTTTTGTTGCTGTAGCGTGCTACATACGGCCCCCAGGTCTGTGTGGAGCTGTGTGGATTGGTCTGAACAGTGTTGTGGGTGTTGGTGAGGTCAGGTGTGGTTAAAGGATGAACAGGGTGTCTGAACGTGAAGAAACCGGAGTTGTGTGGTGTCGGTGAGGGGGATTCGATCCCAGGGCACTTGCATAAAACAGCTATATTGACGCCTCCCACCGAAGCATCCCAGGTCGATCTCTCTCCCAGCCCTACCCCACTTTGGCTGTCGTCTCTGGGGTCCAGTGAGCCGTGTGCCTGTTGGTGGGCATCACTGCTTCTCTCTTATCCCCCCGCCGATCCTTCCCTCTCGTCTCTCCATCTCCCTCTGTCTTCCCCCTCCTCCAGTCTTCCCCTTTCCCCACATCTGTGCTCTTCTTCCTACTCTCGTTCTTCATTCTCTGGCAAGTGTTTTATCTTGTTTTTCCTCTCTTCCCTGCTCGTTCTCTTATGGTTTACACACACACACACACACACACAGAGAGAGAGAGAGAGAGAGAGAGAGAGAGAGAGAGAGAGAGAGAGAGAGAGATCAGGAGGTAGGAGACAAGTAGGAGGAGATGGGGGCCGGACGCCGCTACTATCTGTGGAGATAACAGTTGGGAAGGGAGGTGAGGAGGGAGACTCTGTGAGATAGCTACAGTTGCCTCAACCCCCCCACCCCCACCCCACCACACACACACACACACACACACACACACACACACACACACACACACACACCTCACCTCACGTCACTGATAAGAGACGTATGAACACCACCTCTGGCTCTACCACAGAACAGACCCAGTCCCAGAACCGAAAGAGAGAGAGAGAGAGAGAGAGAGAGAGAGAGAGAGAGAGAGAGAGAGAGAGAGAGAGAGAAACTGCTCGTTAAATTTTCTCCCATTTCCATGGACCTTAACACCTCTCTCTCGGTACTTTTTTTTCCCGTCACTCCACGTCACTCTCACCAAACTCCCATCCCTCCCGCTTCCCTCTCACAGCACTCCACCCGTCACCCGACTCTTCCACTTCACTCTCACACCGCTCTCTCTCACACATTTCCTCCCCGCTGTCAGATTTAAAGTTGTCAGAAAAAGAAGTGAGTTTGACTGACCAGTTTAATGTAAAAGTTAGGCAGGGGGGCAGTTATAGCCGGTCCGGTAACGGGAGGTGGGCGGCCGGCCATGTTGGTACACACGACACAGAGGAACACTGAAGGATGGGCAGGATGGAGACGGAAGAACTCAGGTCCTGGCGGCGGAATCCTCGTAAGGATTAATGACAGACACCATTCATGGGGCAGTGGTGCCCAGCTGTTAGGGGGTCAGGTCAGAGGTAATGCCGTCATGCCTAAAGGTCTCACCGTCGTACTCAGGGTGTCGCACCGTGGTGGCATTACATTCTTTACGCCTGGTAGAACTGATAGCGCGAGAGACCTCTGTGTTTTGGACGGTATTCACATTTGCCGGAGCCACAACACTGTTAATGAATGAGGCTGTCATGTCATCCATCAGGCTCAGAGAGTTTTACAGTCGTGATGGACGTAACTTTAGTACCTGTGATTGAGACGTAGGGATTGGCCACAAGTACTGTGCGTGCCGATCGTTGACACGCTGGTGTTTAACTCAAATACTGTGGGTGTTGGGTAGTGAGAAGTGGGTGTTCGACATGTACCGTAGGTTTTCTTGGGTAACACGTCGATATTCGGCATAGATACAGTGGCTGTCTGTGGGTGAAACCAGGTGTTTGACGTGACGAGTTGTCTGCCAGAGGTGCAGAGTAGCAACCTTATGGGTTAAAGTTGTGTTGAATTAGATTGTGTTGAGTGAGGGAGGAATGGGTGGGGGTGAATCAGGGGGTACCCTGTTGTGAACCTTGGGTCGACACTTAAAGCTGGAGTGTTGAGGCAACGCGTGGCCAGGGGATGTGTGTCGCACGCACTCTGCCGAGGCCCTCAGCAGATGTGGTCATGAGTCATGGTAGGGAGGATGGGTGTCACATGCACTTTCCCGAGTCCCTCAGCAGATGTGGTCTTGAGTCATGTTAGGGAGGATGGGTGTCGCTTACACTCCCGTGAAACCCTCAGGAAACGTGGTTTCGAGTCAGAGCGCTCAAGAGGAAGTAATCGTTGACTTGGGACGGTGTGTTGAATGAATCGTAGGAAATAGCATGACAGTATAGGGAGATGTGTTCCCCAGAGAAATGTGTTTGTACCCGCTACCCTCCTACCTTTTCCTCACATCCAGCACAATCCAGGATATGTGACGTGATAGGCAGATGTCAGAAATCGGCAGGGAAAGCTGGTCCACCATTGTCACGGAAAAACTACAAGCAGTACATATGCTAATCATCCAGTAGGCCTGTAATGATAACCTGATGGCCAGCAGTGATACATAGCTTCAGCTTCTGTATCATGGGAGTGAAGAACCCAAAACCAGAGCAGACAGTATCATCATAACGCGAAAGAAGGCGTGTCGAAGACCTACGAATGATGTCAAATGAATTCACTTTTAGAAAGCAAAGGTGCTGATCGATTAGGCGTGGAGGCTCGCAGATTAGCTTTTACTTGAGTCTTTTAAATGGGACGGTGGTCATCTAAAGCTAAAGAAGTACCCAGCTTGGATGTGTGCTTAGATTGCGTGCAGCTCGGGGCTGCAGTTGGAAGCCAGAGTCGTGGAGAAAAGTTGGTCACCTGCGATCACTTTGAGTCGTAGATGGGGAGAGGAAGAGCATTATGTACCCCTGGACATCACCATAAGACCTCCACCTTAACTCGTGCTGTGTTGTGTCAGTGCTGGATGTCAGTCGTCTTACTCTGTTGAGGTGGGAGACGCGTCGAGGGTAAACACCGTCTTCAGTCGGAGGCACAGGTTAAAGGCCGGGCCAGAACACCCCACCAGATCGCACCGTCGAGCTCAGGTGTCGTACCCTCGCTCTCAAGCGTCGTGCCATCGTCTTCAAAGGTCGCACTGTCACTCTCAAGCGTCGTGCCATCCTGCTGAGGAGGTTAATGATGAAGTGGACATCGTTGACCCGCTTCCATGCCAAGTAGGCGGTCTGCGTGGTCTGGACGACGGTCTGCTTGCTTGTGGTTCTCGCACCCTTGGCAGAGGAGAGTGCCAGGGCGTCCGTCTGGTCGACCCCTGATGACTGGACCTTCTCCTGGAAATTCTGAGCTGGTTGGCAGGTTGAATGTGGGATCTGGGAGTGAGGGTGACGCGAGGGGTCGCTCGTTCACGATAAAAGGAAGGAGAGGAAGGAGGGAGAGAAAAGAGATATTGTCAGCCTCTCTCTCTCTCTCTCTCTCTCTCTCTCTCTCTCTCTCTCTCTCTCTCTCTCTCTCTCTCTCTCTCTCTCTCTCTCTCTCTCTCTCCATTTGCTATGCAAACCTTAATATATATATATATATATATATATATATATATATATATATATATATATATATATATATATATATATATGTATATTTTCTTTTTTAGATGACTGCACCTTTCTCAGTGGTGTTAATACCAGAGCACCTCGTTTGGACATTCGGGACTGTGTCATCTGTGTAACTATGAAATTCTCTCGCTGTGTAAGATGAGTCATGAAACTAACACATGAAGGAAATTTTCATGTAGAAAAACGAAAGATTCAAGTATGTAAAAAAGTAAGAAAGAAATTTAAGTAGTTCTTAACACAGGAGGAATGAAGCAGTGAACGGCACTAGGAGTGGCAGAGCACCAGTGAGGGTCGGTCCTGAGGTGAAAGAATGTGCAGACACTGACCAACACTGAGGTGTTTAGAAATAGTTCTTACCGTATAGAGAGAGAAATGACTTGCACGGTAGGCAGGGATCTATAATTATGTAGGAGGAAAGTTTATATATATATATATATATATATATATATATATATATATATATATATATATATATATTATTGAAATTTTATCGTTTTATCGCAGTAGCTGTTAAGAGTCGCATAGGTCCTGATGTGTTCATGTAAGTCCCTCAGTGTAGTGGGTAACATATGGAGAGGATGAATGTTTGTGTTGTTTATGCTGTACACGAGAGTCCGTAAGGAAGGGGAAAGGAGAGGGAAAATGATCCTTTCAGAGGTGGAAAAGTACGACTGTTTTAACCCTAAATCTTGTATGAGATTCAGGAGAAAAGAAATGCAGAGACATTAATGAGAGAGGAAAAAAAGGACCTACTTTTTATTTATATGGTCGACGTTTTTGTAACTCTAGTTTTCTAGGATGAAAATGCAAAACCGTTGGCACGCGCACTAAATATTCCCTGGAGAGAGAGAGAGAGAGAGAGAGAGAGAGAGAGAGAGAGAGAGAGAGAGAGAGAGAGAGAGAGAGGTTTTGCCATGAACTGATGCTTGGGCAAGCGCGTAGCGTTCACTGCACGTGGCCTGAGATCTCCTTGCCCTCGGGTTATTTAGGAGGGAACCCGGGGAAGGAAAAGTGGCGTAAGCATACATTTCCTAATCATGGACTTGGATGAAATGAAAAAGAAAAAATAAGAAAAGAATGAAAAAAAAATTATTCAATGCCTCCTATGTGTTCGTAGACGTTACTCAAGGTAAAATGGTTATAGGAAGAGGGAAAGATCGAGAGGGAGAAGAATTCCACAGCTTCGCGCCTCGAAAAAAAAGGAATCATAACGCTTCGTCCTCGTGTGGCCAATCTCCACATACAAACTATGGGAAGCAGCAGCTAGAAGCTTTCCGCGTGTCCAGGCCCTGGAGGCAGTGGCAGACCTGAAAAAGCCAATGTTCACAAAGCAAAGAAAATCTGTCAAAATAAACTGACTGACGTGGACCTTAAAACTCAACCTTAAATTAAGAAAAAAAAGGAAAAAGTCATACGCAACGCATGAAAGAGAAGAAAGAACCATCAGCGAGACTGGAAAAGTATATTTTATTCATATGCAAGATGCAAATCGAGGCCAACCAGTTCCATTGGTCCACTAAGAACAGAAGAGGGCACGTGCACCCACTATTGCCAGGAGATGAACGGGATTAAAAAAAAAAAAAAGGAAAGCACTATGAATCTCTGTATATCATGACGTACATTTGGAAAATCCCAGAAGGCATGGTCCCTGACCTATTCTCGAAAATGATTTTCCATAGGCGCGACAGGCATGGAAGAGTCTAAGCTCATTGAAATCAAAAGGTGCATTAAGCACTATAGAAAACGCCTTAAACATCAAAGGCCCTGGACTGTTAACACATTACCTGCAGCTGTCAGAAGCACTGTCAGTGTAGAGTGGAAAGATTTAAGACGGCCCTGGATTAGTATTTACAAAGTGTACCACACCAGTCAGGGTATGGTTGATACATGGGCCTACGGACCGTAGCTTAGAATAACTTGGTCGACCAACGTCCTAACTCAGTAGCATGGACTGTGTCGGGGTAGAAGACCCCTGAGAACAACGTAAGGTGTACTTAGGCAGGAAAAAGGAAGTTCGGTAGTGTGTGTTGGGTGTGGCGGAGGACGTAATTTGTGCCTGGCCGGGTGAACAGCTTGCTGCAGAGGAGGGCTGGGGCGGCCAGGCAAGTCCGGGTAGAATCCTGACTCTGTTTTATAGTCTCCGTTATTAAATCTGGGCGTGAGTGAGGGGCGGGGAAGGAATGGGAAGATCGGCGGCGTTGATCCCTGGAGCGTGAGGTCGGTGCTGATGACGGCACACCGCTGGAAATTGATAGTTGGTCTGGTCAAGTGGTATTTTCTCGTACCTGGACTCCGCAGCAGTGACCTGTGGGGGTCCATTGTGCAGTGTGACCTTACCTCTGGTGAGGGAAAGATATGAGGTGTGGTGCGTGAGCGAGTGTCCTGCCTGACTGGTGTCCTGGGCTCTGGCCCAGGGCAACAAGAATGAGTTTGTGAGGAGGAGCTCTTCTGCCGATGCCTTAGGCTCTGGAGAGAACAGAAGACATCTGTATCTGAAGAAGTGTTCAATAGCAGCTGGTACCATGGACTGATGTCATGATGGGCTCTGGCCAGACGGGCAAGAGGCATGGGGGGGATTACAGCACGTGTTGTGTTGTTGGAGCCTGGCTCAGGGCAGGGCGCGTAGATGCGTGATCAGGTCTGCCGCTGCTGCCGTTATGGTTCTGGGGAAGGCCATGTGAATGAACAAGTGTCTCGGTAGGTTTTTGTGCAGGCAGGAGACAAGTATGTACAGTGATCTGGTGATGCCATATAGCGGGTGTTTTACTGCTGATACTTTGTAAGGTGACAGGTGTTGCTGAGAGCTGGAAGTCGCACTGAGAACATATGTTTCCTCATCCAGTTTTGTGAAGGAAAAATCAAAAGTAACGTGAACGACTGGGACGCCTCAGCTGTGGGTTCATTCTGTGGAGCGCAGACGCCAGAGATACCTCATGATGTATGCATGGGAGCGCCGGGTCCCCCCAGGCTGTACTAGAATGTTACTCCCTATTGCAGTGATGGATGTGGAAGACATCTGCACGTACCTTCACTGGAAAGGGGAAGCCACCAAACGCACAACACCTGAAAATAGAACCAGCGAACCTGCCCCAGAGCCATCCAGGGCTCACTCCGTAAATGTTAGAATATTACCAGCCATTGGGAAAGTAATGAGATAAGAACTGGATAGTTTCCTTCAAGTTATACCAGGCCAGCCAGGTTGCACGTTATGTACTGAAAGAAACATCACAGCGTCATAAAGCCTATTAGGCTACGGTGGGTACACAGGCGTGACGTATGGGGTTTCAAATGGTTTGACTGATCATATGAAAGTTTGTACCCTGTTGGGTAGGTGGTAGAGACTAAAGCCACGAATATCAACGAACGGTCTTGGTAAAGTGACGTAGCAACGAATGGAGATTAAGTGGGAGGTTGGAGATTAGATACCATATCAGAACGTAGGATTCAGCACGCCTGAAGAATGACATAGGTTAGATGTTGCTAGGCATTCTAAAGTGGAATTAATTTTATGGGAGATCAGGAAGCTGCGCCACCTTAGATTGTTTATAGTGTGGTTGTGTATGTTGTTCAGTAAGAGTGAGGGAGACCTGTATGTAAACTTAATTGCTGTTTAACTAACATTCTACTGGCTATTTACTCGTTACACAAGGCAATCATGTGCACCGTGACTACGTTGTGTAAGACACAGGACTCCAAGAATGGCCTGTTTGTCCTCATGGCAAATGTAGGAGTGGTTACTACCATGACTAACCGTTCTTTGATGTGGGTCCACCAAGCTGTTTGGTTCAGCTTCTTGAGACAGCTCTTCTCTGGGTAGGGTTCCACCAGCACCCCAGAGTTAGCACAGGGCGTCCTTGCAATGTATACTTTTATGATTTCTTATCTTCATTAATCTTTAAGACAACAAACATTCTCTGATATGGCTACTAGAATTGATCGTGTTGTACCGCGTATTTTGATTACGTGTGTTGTTATCTGCGTGATTGGTGTTGTTTACTTTCCTTATAACCAGGTGTAGTGGTGAGCTTTGTTGAGCGTTACGCATAGGGTCGAATCTTGGTCAGGGTATTTGTTTCGCATTCATCCCAGCTGTTCATCCTCTTCTGTGGAGATGGTCGACAGATTAGATACCTGGCCTATTGTGTGTGTGTATATATATATATTTTTTTTTTTTTTTTTTTTTTTCAAACTATTCGCCATTTCCCGCGTTAGCGAGGTAGCGTTAAGAACAGAGGACTGGGCCTTTTTTGGAATATCCTCACCTGGCCCCCTCTGTTCCTTCTTTTGGAAAAAAAAAAAAAAAAAAAAAAAAAAAAAAAAAAAAAAAAAAAAAAACGAGAGGGGAGGATTTCCAGCCCCCCGCTCCCTCCCCTTTTAGTCGCCTTCTACGACACGCAGGGAATACGTGGGAAGTATTCTTAATCCCCTATCCCCAGGGATAATATATATATATATATATATATATATATATATATATATATATATATATATATATCCAGTCGAGGTGTTTTGAATACGTAGATAATCTCTCTCAACCAATAAATTACTTTAGTAACATTCACGTGTGGTGGATTGGGTTTAATTTCCGTGGGAAAACCTGCAGGAAATATTTGAGCTGGGGGCCTGAAAAGTCATGAATAAAACTTTGAATTTTTAACTCACAAAGCCTGGGAAACCCTGTTGACGTAGCACAAGCGCCTTAACTCTGAATGGACGAAGCCCACGCAGGCAATCCTCCCTCCGCCCATTTTCCACATCGGGAGAAATGGGGCGTGGGGAGGTACTGCAAAGAGAACGTCATCCAGTGGTCGCATAGTTTTTTTTTTTTTTTCCATTATACTCCCATTCCCCTGACGAACTTTATACCGAAACGTTAGAGAATTTGAACTTAACTCGGGCATGTGTGTCCATAACCACCCTTCCTGTCCTCACTATCAGTAGGATATTGAATGTGTTCACTATCCCATGTGTTATGGCTCAGGGTAGGACATTACAGGCACAGGACAATGTTGAGCCAATAGAGCCACGTACCAATATGGTGATTTTCAGTCTCTGGCGTGAGATTAAAGTTGCCTTAAAAATTACAAAGCTAACACATGAGTTATGCTCAAGTATTTAACATATATGAAATATAGATGGACACATTTTGACCACTGTTTTCGTGAGCTGTCTGCATATCTGCTTCCAAGGCCCTTGAACCCGAGGCACGTGTTAGCCTGCTGCTTCCCATAGTTTGTGTGCGGAGACCGGCCCCTCGAAGATTAGCTGCTATTGTTCCTTCAGCAAAGTTCTGGAGTTGTCTTCCTCCTTTCCCTTTACCTTCCTCCTGTTACCTTTCTGCCTTTAAGAGTCAGGTATATAAACACCTATGGAGCCATGATTGATTTCTATGTTATATAGATATATATCATTTTTCCTTCACCCGAGATGACCTTTGATTGAGGCATGTTTTACCTTTACCCATGTCTATAAAAAGGAAATTATATGAACCTTGTCCGGGGTCAGTTTACTGTTGACCACCCTCCTGAAAATATTTTGCCATTTTCCATTGATAGTTTGATACCTGATGTGATTAGATGGATTTTGAAAACCATTATAGTTGATGAAACATACGTCGAAGGATGACCATTCCCTGGTGTTGGTTGAGTCGTGGATGACATTTGTGGGTCAGTAGGCATGGATGACACCTTCACATGCACAACATCTCAAGGTACACAGAGGTGTGGAGTATTTATACGTTGCCTTGACGTGTGCAACATTTCTGGACACTTGGAGTTTTGCAGCAGCATTGTTGTACTCGTGACATTTGTTTGTATTACAGTTGACATTTCTCGTGAACTTGACATTTTTGGACAGTTTCTGGTAGCTAGACGTGTGTTGATATTTTCAGGAGAGAGAGAGAGAGAGAGAGAGAGAGAGAGAGAGAGAGAGAGAGAGAGAGAGAGAGAGAGAGAGAGTATCCAGTTCATTGGTAACAGGATGAATTAAATGTTAGGTACCCTGAGGGGATTAAATTTATAGATTTTTATAAAACGCTTAGGTCTTTGATTTGATGAAGACACAAGTGTTATTTCTGGTTTTAGTAATTATTTATATATAAAAGGAATGTTCAATAATTATTTTTACTCTCTCTCTCTCTCTCTCTCTCTCTCTCTCTCTCTCTCTCTCTCTCTCTCTCTCTCTCTCTCTCTATCTCTCTCTCTATGTAATGTGTGTGTGGGTGTGCTATGTATGTGATTGTATTGTAGGTATCTACTGTCGCTTGGGTGATTTTGTGTAGGAAAATAAAAGTATTCGTGTCTTGAAAACTATATACATCAGGAAGCGGAGGTAATTGTGTAAGCAAAGTAAGTTGTATATGAAAGTGATGGTATGTCTGCTGGTTGGATTTATGTCGAGTAGGAAGTGAGTCTGTTTCTGGGAAATTGAATTATGCATGTGCAGTTTTTTTCTTTTTGCCTTGAAAATTGATTATATTTGGAAGAAAAAACTGCGGCATTTCTGATTGTATAAATTACTTGTTTGTAAATTGAAATGTTTTTGGCTGATGATGTATATTTGAAAGTGTGTGTGTGGGTGGTAGTGGATACTGGTTATGGTGTGTGAGTGGCCGGTCATATTGTGAGGTACGTGTTACCTCTAGACCTGCAGATAACAGTGATGTGGGTGGAAATGAATGTGACGTAGGTTATAGAAATGATTTTTAATCGGAAATTACATGACTTCGGGTCATGCTAATTTGATAAATTTTTTAATTCATTTTGTGTGAATATCATATATATAAGGTAATCTTATTTTCATGTCAGCTGGGAGTACATATATCTGCATGAGTGAGGTCAGGTATGATATTCTCTGCAATTCAAAAAGAAAATGAATTTGTAGGTGTATGATAGTTAATCAATTTGTCATTCTTTCCAGGTGAGTACTGTATTGCTGGCCTGTTGGTACTATATGTTGAGTCCGGCCATGGACGGTCAGCGGCCGCACCAGTAATTCATGTGAGTAAAACAGTCGACTGTTATATCTGCACGTCAGGTGATTAACATCATGAACGGGTCGCTGTATTGGAGTACGTGTATCTGATACGCAACACTGATCAGCAGGAATGAAAGATGTATGAGTACAGTACTTATAACATGGATGTTGGATGTTAACTGTCGCTCCTGTGAGTGACCATCAGGTTCAGCCCTGGGTTCCTGACGATGGTGTCTGGTGTTAATGTGAGGACACGATGGTGTCTGGTGTTAATGTGAGGACACGATGGTGTCTGGTGTTAATGTGAGGACACGATGGTGTCTGGTGTTAATGTGAGGACACGATGGTGTCTGGTGTTAATGTGTGGACACGATGGTGTCTGGTGTTAATGTGAGGACACGATGGTGTCTGATGTTAATGTGAGGACACGATGGTGTCTGGTGTTAATGTGAGGACACGATGGTGTCTGGTGTTAATGTGAGGACACGATGGTGTCTGGTGTTAATGTGAGGACACGATGGTGTCTGGTGTTGATGTGAGGACACGATGGTGTCTGATGTTAATGTGAGGACACGATGGTGTCTGATGTTAATGTGAGGACACGATGGTGTCTGATGTTAATGTGAGGACATGATGGTGTCTGATGTTAATGTGAGGGGCAAGTGTTGATCATAGTGTTGGTGTCGCCAATCTGGGAGTTACTGGTCACGTTGGCAAATGGTTAAGCAACTCCATGACCAACATCTACCAACATCATGGTAAGTGTTACCTGATGCCACAAAGGTAAGATACTCACCTCCCTCAGGGAACTAGATTGACAGTAACACTGTACCTTACTCTCATGTATGACGTGCACACACACACACACACACACACACACACTCTCTCTCTCTCTCTCTCTCTCTCTCTCTCTCTCTCTCTCTCTCTCTCTCTCTCTCTCTCTCTCTCTCTCTCTCTCTCTCTATCTATCTATCTATCTCTCTCACAGATGGGCGCGACTGTTGGACTGCAAGATAAGCAAACGAACATTCGCATCCTCCTGTGAGTCTCACACAACATTGTGGGAACGACTGAAATCAGTGAGGCTTTATTCTCTTGACTGTATAAGGGAGAGATGCGTAATATCCACAAGGGAAATATTGAAAGGTTTGGTCACCCCGTAGTCTACACTCACGTGTTATTCGATAGTGGACTCGTCGTGGAATTCTCCGTACAACAACACCGCTGGAGAGTTACATATGTACAGTAGGAGGAGTAGTGTAGATATTAGTGGTTTACCTCGACGTGCTGATTGTACAAACTTTTCTTGTCGCAGTAGAAGAATCATTAGAAGAATGCATTTGTAAGGATCGCCATGGATGTGTCCTGATGTGTCAGCGGTGTGCCTGACCGTGTAGAGCGTCAGCGTGGGTATGTCCTTGTGTAGTATTACGGCGTGGCGTGGCGTGGCGTGGCCTGCAGCTGACGGTGGTTAGGACAGGTGTGAGTGCGGTGAGGCAGCTGGTGGTAGGCAGGTGTGCAAGTGGTGTCAGCGTGTGGTGTGGCCAGATGACGATGGCTCAGGGCAGGTGTGAGGGCGGTGTAGGGCCAGGCAGTCTGTCCGACTGAACTTACAATGATGTTGTTGGTCTGACCTTCATGCCCCGCTACTCCCCTCTCCCTGCCAATACGCCCTCACCACTGTATCCACCACAATCTCCTCCCCACTGCATCTACCACAACCACCCTCCTCACCACATCAACCATCACCCCTCCCCACTGCATCCACTACAACTCCTCCATCACATCCACCACCACCCCCTGCCCAACATATCCAACATAACTCCCGCCTCCACCACATTCACCATAACCCCCGCCTCCACCTCTCCTCACTACCAGTTTGTTTTCTATTTCCCTGTTTTGTTTGCCACTTGGCCTTGGGGTGGCTGGCCGTCACTGGTGGACTGCAGATAGTATTGTACATGGTGACTCGCTGTAGGATGGGTCTTCCCAAGCCTTCCTTGACCGACGAGAACCTCAGGCCCTACTGCCAGGGGTGGTAGGGAAGTGATGCCCGTCTATCTGTAGAACATTGTGTGGCAGGGACGAAGCGTGACTGGAGGGCGGGCTGATGGTTGTGGTAGAAGGTTCTGGGGCGTGGCTACTGCTGCAGGAGTCGAGCGGGGCGTGCCGTGCAAGAGAACGGAAGCAATTGGCATTTCAGCGACGTGCAGCAGTGAGAGTGTCACATCTAAGCAAGGATTACACTGTGTATCGTTATGCCTTCTATTTCACTGCTGATGAGTGAAATTTCTCACCATCAGTGAAATTACCGAGATAATGATGCAGTTACCATCGTCAGGAGGCTCCTCACACCCTGAAAGGATTGCCATCCTCGTCTTGGGACTTGATAATTTCCAAGACCCTTCTATCCTGGAGCCGAACCAGATCATATAAGGAACATTAAAGGAATAAGAGGGAAAGAAGCATTTGTAGCTGATTGGATGGGTAAAGAGGTCCCCCTGGTATGTTTACCACTACCTCTAAATGGATGCGTGTAACCCCCCCCCTGCCCCCTCGTGATGGCGGTGTGCCAGCTGTCTGATATGGAACCACGCGGACAGCAGCAGTTGCCATCTTGTATCTCAGTGGTGGAGGATCTTTGGAGGGCGACGCTGAGAGAGGCGTTGCAGCGGTAGACTGCCCCAAGGGGCGTCGTCGTTCAGGAAAGATGTATCAACCGTAAACTGCCAGAAGTCAGAGTGCCCGCTGCCCTCATGCACTGATTGCTCTTCCCAAGAGACCAAGTTAACAGCGAACAGCTGATATCAGCCCCGACAGATAGGCACCTCCGGCACTGACCCTACTCCCGCGGGAGTCCACCCATTACGAAATGTCATCTACCTTGGGAGGTCATGAAGCAGCAGGCTAGCCTCCCGCCTGACCCGGAAGCCCCAGTGACGAAAGGAAAAATTCAGTTATTTACTAAAACAGAAGCAAGAAATCCAGAAGCAAAATGAGAGAACATTAAAATCATAGGAAATGTTTTATGATTACTTATTTGCACGGTATGGGAAGGGGGCTTTACACCCATGGAACCCCATCCTATCGCTTTTTAAACTTTTGTCTGGTTTCAGCACTCATGCTGTTTTTACTTTGTTTGTGTATTTTATCCACCTTCTTTGATACTATGAAAGTTATTCTGTGCATTTTCCAAGAAGTTTGCTTAACATGTTGTTTTGGCCTGTTTACTGTGTGTCTGCATCTCTCGAACTGTTGACTTTCATCTTGAACAAATTCCTTAAAGACTTAGAAGGTTATGATCAAGTCACTTCTTTGGCAGCCTCGAAAGGACCCATTGGTCTGTTGGTGTTTGAATTCCTTTTTATTCCTCCGCATAATTTCCTCTTCCATGGAGGACATGTTTATTGGCCTTCCTTCTCTCACTGTAACTCTTCTTTTAACGGAAGATTAACAATAGAACAAGAACAGGCAAACCCGTCCATACGTATCTCAGGCTGATACAGGGATTTCAGCCTAGAAATGTACAAACATTTAGGGATAACCTTATAACTATTCATTGTTATTAATTTGATAATATTGAGTTATCCAAAAAGAGTATTGGAGGAAGGGACTGAATAACAGACCGCATTATGTTCTATACTAATCCCACTGTGAAAGAACTTAATCTATAGCTGACGAATAGGCAGAACATATAAACAACTTCGAGGACCCTAAATGATAAAACTTTCAAGCGTCTCTTGCAGCAGCCAGGGAACAAATGACTGAACTTAGACGAAATGACCGAGGGGAATTTGTCAGTGGATTGAATTAGCACATTCCTCAAAGCAGAGTCTGGCAAGTTATTTACAAAATCGTATGTAGTAAAAACAGACGAGTTACTCATCCTAACCAGCTGCAGACGGCGAGCAAACTAATGACAGAATTGGTTCATGTTCGTTTTTGCTATCACGTAAACCTATGAGTTTTTTTTTTTTTCAAAAGATAATCCACAGATAGAAATGATCGCACCCCAATATTTCCGACGGCAAAGGTGAATTTTAACAACAAAAAGTGAAGTGTTCAATACACGAATTTCTGATCGTAAAGCTGGACCCTCATACTTAAGAATTGATGACAACCTTATCGACCTTATCTCTTCTGTTAGATATCCTGGTATCTCAGTCACATGTACTGCAGCCGCTGTACAAAAAGTAAATCGACGCTATACTGATATAATCAGTGCTGTCACGTGTTATGGAAAGCTACAGTCTTGTGATACTAGATGGCTGTCATGGTTTACATGGCATTGGTAAGGTCTCTGGTAGATCATCACGCAACAGCTTTGGCGCTGCTTTAAACCAATGATAGACGAAAACAGGCGGAATAAAGCCTTGAAAACTGTGCATGACTGTCCCAAAAGCACCGAGAACTTATCAACGAGGAGAGAACTAGGTTTACATAGCATTTGAGGCTAGAATACCTGAAATATGTGTCATGGTAAGATTAAACCTTCTGCCGTTTGATCCTGATAATGCTGTCTCCGCGGAGTTATTGAAGCACATGGATAATGAAACAATAGAAATACGTTCCTGTAACTTCCACAAACATAATATTACTGGAGCACATCAGTTGAACAAAATTAGGAAGCTGCAGCACTTCCCAACCTCCCTGGCAGATAACTGTCTACCTGTTCCTACAAGAAATTGATTACTCACAGTCATCACCTTCAACACATTGCCAAACTAATGCTCTTGAATCTTTGACTGAATACAACATAATGCAGGGTAGCTCCACTGGCGGATATCACAACTCCACCACTGGGACGGCTGGAAGTTTTGCCGTTGTAACTCACTGTAACAGTGATAGATTAGATAAGAACGTTAGAATAAAAACAATTTGGCATCTACATTAGAAATTGAATTCGCAAGAATCAATATTATTATTATTATTATTATTATTATTATTATTATTATATCCACACTACTTGCCCTAAGTACCCTAAAACCAGAAATTAGGTACAAATATGTGCGTATTGCTGGGCTGGTAAATCAAGTTTAACTCTTGTGGATTGCTTCTCCGTCACCATGAGTGCTGAATACCCTTAGAAGCTCCAGTGCTTGGCTTATAATCCTAAATTCTATAATCCATCACCATAAAATGTGTCAAGTCCAACTTGTATAGAACAAATGACAAACTCAGAAGACCCGCAGGATGATGTCATTGTTCGATTCATGTTAGGCTGCAGATGCTGTTGGCGTCTTAGTCTATAACAGAGTTAAGTGTGTGGTCCGAGTTATGGACACTCACGGGAACATAACCTTGGTTTAGGATAATGGCAAAACATAGTATTGATTATGGTAAGGTACCTGAAATTCTCTGATAGAATCTACTTTTTGTATCTACGAAATGAGTTTACTGCATGGAAAGACCCTAAGCTTATCTATGAACCAACATTGTGACAACTTATATTCATCTGACCCCAGGGCTTTAACAAAGACCCATTTGTGACCTCAGTAATCCTTTTGCTGTACCGCTCACAAGATGAGAGAGCATAGAGTCCACAATAAACTAGCCGCTGAGAGCGGCAAAATCAATCCGCTGTCCAGGGCGGGTTGTGGGTTACCATCATCCACCTTACACTTGGTAACAGCTGCTGTACAGTGGCTATCGTCGACTTCCTGTAGCCAGACTGTGTTGTTATGCTCCGTAATGATAGGCTACCGGATGGGCCGGAGGGAATGAGTACCAGACGACAGTGGTGCCGCTGCTGTTGTAGTCCAGACGCAACAGCAGTAGCACCGTCTGCAGGAAGATCCTGGGGTTTGGGCGGCCAGAGCCAGCGACCACCCAGGATATAGGTGATTGTGGCTGGCGGAGCTTGACTGCACTGCACTACCCGGCCCTCCCCTGCCTGCCTGCCTGCCTGCTTGCTTGCCCGCCTGCCTGGGTTCCTCTGTCAACACCACACCAGCGCTGCCACCGCCTCCGCCACCACCACCATCCGTGTCTTGCACACTTGCCTCTCCTCCTCACTCACTACCTCGGCTCCCTCCGTCGTTGCTATTTACCCTGCGATCGTTGCTCTGGAGGAGGGAAGACGTTCGACCTTGAAGTGGACAGTGTCTCTGTGCCATTGACAGAATATTGATAATAGTAGAACATCTCATGGTGATTGATGTATAAGAATATAGTAGGTTATCACTGAGGACGTGAAGATTGTAGTGTATTGTGTTTGTTATCCCGTCGTGGGCGGGAACGGGTGTGGTGTGTGTGTTTCCTGCCGTGGGCGGGGACGGGTTCCAGGATTATGTAGGTCTTTGAGCGGATGCCTCCCTCACCGTGCGCTCACGCCCTGTGGCCGCCCTGTGCTTGCTCTACACCACGCCCGTTCGCTCACTACCCAGTAAAAACTATAGTTTATACCTCACATTACCTAACCAGGTCTAAATTTAAGGCTTTGAAGTGAAGTGCTCTTGGCGTTGGATGTAGGAAAGCCCGAGTGAAATACGTGTGCTAGGAGTGTGAGATAAGGGCGATGTTCGTGGAGATAAGGTGATGGTGTGCGAGGAGAACGTGTGTGTGTGTGTGTGTGTGTGTTTAGTATCTATGGGGGTGAGGCAGTGATACCCAGTGATACTCTCCTCTCCTCCAGCCAGACCTCTTCCTCTCCTCATGGCCCCGCCCTCTCTCCCCACAACTGCGTCGTCTCTAGCTACGGCAAGAAAGTTGAAACGTGGCGGCCATTTGGATCATTTATGGCGAGCAGGACTGTGAATGGTGGCGTAGTGGTCTGCTAGTAGTGAGGCGAGGCTGGCTCTCTCTAGGCTCACCAGGAGAGCCGAGTTGACAGTTAGGCTCATGATGAGCGTTAATGGTGGGGAATGTTGGTGCGGGGAGAGGTGAGGGAGTTTGGCCGAGTGCCCAGGGAGACGGAGATGATGCCAGCGCCGGCTGGCTTCGCCATCACTAGTCTCCACCACCACCAGCTGATCGGGGCGGGCCGCCAGCAGCAGCAGCAGCATCAGCAGCTCGGGGAGGAGGCAGGAGCAGTCCCGTCGGGCAGTGAGTGGGGCGCGGCCGTGAGCCAAGCGCACTCCACACCCGGCTATCATGTGATTACCCCACCACCTTACCACAAGTGCACCACTACACGACTCCTGACTCCTCACAGTCGTCACTCATGCCCACACCACCGCCACTGTGGCCAGGCCTTACCTGAAGCAGTATAGTGTCGACCCGTGTGCCAGAAAGACGTGCGGAACTGAGGTGTTGTAGTGAAACTGAATTTACTGCCAGGTGTGTAGTGGCAGGTGAAGGAGGTGGGCGTGGTGTGGGTATGGGCAGGCAGGACGCGGCCCACCTACTACCCTGGTGGAGCCCAGGCGTCATGTTGCCTCCGGACCAGGGACGTCGCCACCATCATGCCCGGGACCCCACCCGAGAGCTGCCCCCAGACACTCCCCAGAACAGGCGAGAACGACGGGAACTGCGTCGTCGCCGCACTCGCAAGGAACGAAAACGGTGTCCGGTACCGGAGTCTAGTGCTTGTGAAGAGTGGTGGTGGGGTGAGTGGTTGGTACCCGGGTGGGTGGTGGAGGGGATGCAGGCCGTGTGGCAGTGGAGTGTTACCGTCGGAGTGGTCATGTTGACTCGTCTGGTTACTGTTGTGTGGAAAAGCTTGGGTGGCAGGGAGGAGCCGTGGGCGGCCGACACGGTGAGCGGGAGCAGTGAGCGTGACTCAAATGAGTCAGATTCTGGTGAGGCGCTCAGTGTGTCCGCCACCCGAGCCTCGTCCGGGCCTCACGCATCCCCTTGCGGCACGCCGCCGCCGCCACCACCTCCGCCGCCGCCGCCCCCGTTCCTACCAGACCCGCCGCACCGGCCAGACCTGTCCCAGCATTACCTGCACGGCATCCTCGGCTTCCCAGACACTGCCCCACCACCACTTCTGCCTCTCGCTGCCGCTGCAGCAGCTACAGAACCACGCCGAGTGCCGCGTGCCTCCATGATCCATCCCTCGTGTGACCCCCCGCAAGCTCTCTCCTCGCGCGCCCACCCTGCCCACCACCTGCACGGTGACCATGGCCAGCGATCGCAGTGCCATAACGGACTCCAGGACCAGACTAGCGTGGGCACACCGGCCCAGGACGGCCCCAGCCCCATACTGGACGCTGTCCGAGGCTTTACCTCCCTGCAGGAGGAGATGATGCGTGCCATACGTGATGCCAAGGAGACGACGTCGGCTCTGGCCCACGAGCGGCGGGATAGTATATCGTCTGTTACCAGCGGCGGGTCCTTAGCATCCTTGGCATCGCTGGATGCCCTCCTCAGCTACTGCTTGCCAGACTCTAGTGTCAGTTCCGCGGTGAGTTCCACGTCTCCCAGCCCGTTACCCGACCAGTCCCCTTCTGCTCCCCTAAAAAACCATGAGCCGTCCCCAGTGGTGCCCCTGGAGGCGCTGCCCGCGAATACAGGTGACCTCTCGGGTGTCGTGGATTACGACCAGAGTCTAGAGGACGACATTGAGGCGTCGCTGGCCCACGTAGAGCATAGCTCTAGCTCTGACACGGACACGGAAGTGGAAGAGATGGTGCAGGTGGTCGATCCTGACGAAGGCGTCACTGTGAGGAGTACTTTAATGGTAGAACTCAACCGTCGGCAGTGGTCAGCCGACGCCAGCTTCCCCAGGGAGCTGACCCCGCCCACAACGGGTCAGGAGGAACCCTTCATTCCGCCTGACCTGCCTGTCGATCCGGATGTCCAGTGGCAGAGTGAGGAGGTCATTAGGGCCATACTGGACCTGACGCGGGAGTCCAAACAAGAGGAGGTTGACCAACGCCGCGACCTCCCATCCCAGGACCAGTGGTCAGCCCCTACCATCCTGCCGGGTGCTGGTGGCTGGGAGTCATCTCAAGGGCACCTCCACGCGACCCAAGGTGAGGAAAATACCGATGGAGAAAACGTCGGCCACAAGGTATTGTTTTGTGTGGTTCCCCGTGATGTGAGGGGTACGTGTGGTGCAGGAGCGACTGACGAGGTAGGAAGGGAACCGGAGCGGAGTCCCCAGTGCAGGCCAGACCAGCAGACGGCAACACCGCAACCTGATAGTTGCCTCAGTCAGGAGAGGTCAGAGCGCGGCGGGAAGGGCAGCAGCAGCAGCACGCCCCACACCCACGCCCTAGCTGCACACGTCACTTCGGTCACCACCAGTGCAGGCCAGCTAGGGGGGAGGGGTGAGTCTAGCACAGCGGTGTGGAGTGTTTGTGCAGCAGCAACAGCGGCGGGAGAGCAGCCAGCTGATCCTCCCGGCCACCAGGATGAAGTGGCTAGCCCGCCAGGGAAACTCTCACAGGACACGCTCCTCCCTCCCTCTCACCCGCCACTCTCCCTCCCTCCTCCCTCCCCTCCCGCTCACCCGCCGCCCTCCCCACCCCCAGCATCGTCCACTCTCCCATTACCCTCCCCGTCCATTTACCCGCCACCTTCACCCTCTTCTTACTCTGTAGCCTCGCCGCCTGCCAGCCCACCACCCACTCACCCACCGCCCTTGCCACGCACTCACCCACCTCCCTCGCCTCCCACACACCGATCGCCCTCTCCCCCGGCAGAACCACCACCCATACCACCCACTCTTCCACCACCCTTACCACCCACTCTCCCACCAACTCTCCCTCCACCCTTACCGCCCACTCTCCCACCACCCTTCCCACCAACTCTCCCACCACCCTTACTACCCACTCTCCCGCCACCCTTACTACCCACTCTCCCACCACCTCTGCCACCTACTCTCCCACCACCTCTACCACCCACTCTCCCACCACCTTCACCACCCACTCCTCCACCACCTTTACCACCCACTCTTCCACCACCTTTACCATCCACTATCCCACCGTCAGAACTACACACACAAACACCACCATCGCCATCCGACTTTCCACCTCTTTTACCACTCGCTCTCCCACCACCTTTACCACCCACTTCCCTACCACCCGCACCACCAACATTCCCACCGCCCTCTCCACCGACACACCGACCACCTCGGCCACCCACTATCCCACCACCCTCACAACCATCGTCTAAACTTCTGACTGGCTCTCAGGACTCGGCTAGACAGGCCAGTGATGATGACCCGCCGGGGAAAGCCCCACCCGAGAAGGCCCTGGGTGAGGATCCGGCGGCGGTGGTTGGGCCGGTCCTGCCCACCGTGGACATCACCACCCTCAGGAATGAGATCACCGCCATCAAGGCCGAGATCCTGAGCCGTAAGGGCAAGAAGGCGCACCACGCCGTGCACTCCGAGGAACGCTGTTATGTTTCCTCCTGCGAGGACATCACCAGCCTCAGGGAAGAGATCCTGTCGCTCAAGAAGGACTTCTACACTCTCCTTAATGAAAACTACTCGGAAGCTAAAGATGCAGGCAAAAAGCGAAAGTCCCATCTCCAGGCGCAGCACTGCCAGCCTGGATACCTGCACCACCGTAAGAGCCCCCTCCTGAAGAACCAGATGAAGTCCGTCAGTATCGACACCGTGGACAACCTGTGGAAGAGATCGGCGGAGGACGCCGAAGAGCCGTCGTTCGCGCGGCAAAAAGGCAAGGGTAATCGCAAAGCTGGACAGAGTGCAACGATGAGCATGGTACTCGACCTGGCCGACGACGGCAGCCAGACAAGAAGCACCAGCAGGCCTTCCAGCCACGTCTTTTTCAGCACTCCGCAGCTCAGCACCGAATCCTTCCAGTCCGCAGTGAGCGACTTGCCGATTGTGAGAGAGGCATCCACTCCAGAACCACTGGCTCCTGCTGCACACCTCGACCTACACACCCTCGATGTCCCCGACACCCACTTCCAGGATGCTCCCGCCCTTATCAACAAGGAGTTCTCTAGCGCCGCAGGGAGCATGGAAGGCGTTCTTAGTGTGTTGCGGATTAGTAGTGAGGAGGCCATTATTAGTGATGGTGATAGTGGAGAAGAAAGCGATAGTGACACAGAGTACGATAGTACGGTGATATCAACACGACCCACCAGTGTCGAGAGGATACTATACGGCATCGACCCATCTCCCTACAAGTTCACAAGGTAAGTATTGACCTGGTTCGCTCTGGAGGTCAGTAACTAGGGAGAGTTCCTTGGTTACTTGGGCTTTAGGTCTGTTGATTGCAAGAGTTCACATCATGGCCGTCAACGTCAAATTCAGCCATCTTTCGAAATATCTTCTGTTCAAGGTAATCCTGAGACCGAACAATGAGGAAGGAACACATTGTCCCTTCTGAGTAGTTTATGTTGACTTATTTTATGGGTATGGGTGAATGAAGCCTTTTCTTCATTTGTTTTTGGGGCTACCTCGCTCATGCGGGAAAGTGAACAAGTGTAAATGAAATGTTGAATGTGAGGTTATATGTGATAGGGGACAGACAGGCAGATACACAGTGTAAGAGTGAAAAGCGAGAAGGATTGCATCAACTCACAAGGGGACCTAGACAGACTCCAGAGGTGGTTTGATGCGTGGCTGATGAAACTCAACCCCAGTAAATGTGAATTAGTGAGTATGAGTGGCTAGAGGAAAGCCTCGATGCGGATATCATGTAGCTGGAAGAAAGATGCTGGAATCTTAGTTTAAAAGAGATTTAGGAGTCGATATCGTCCTAAACTTGCCGCCTGAAGTCCCACTTTACGAAAAAGTTAAGGAAATTTAGTGACTGCTGTACAAATATGATTGCCTTCCAGTTCATGGGTAAGGGGGTATTCAGCAAGCTGTTCGCATGCTACTTAAGGCCAAAACTAGTATATGCATCTCAGTTTTGGTCACCACACCTAAAGAAGCACAAACATCTAATAAAGTCGAGAGGAGGGCAGCAAAGATAGCACTGGAGTTAAGAGCTTTTACAGGGAAAGGCCAGAGCCCTTAGATTTTGCTCACCATAAAAGAGAAGAGATTGAAGGGTGACTTGATCACCATTTCAATTTTTGAAACTGATTGATAACGTTTCATGTGGAGGTTTGGGGATGGTTCAACCAAAGGACATATCTTGAAATATAGCAAGAAACCTTTTGAAAAGGTAAAGGTACTTTTGTAGTATGATAGTGGTGGATGAATAGTTTATGCAGACAGCATACATAAGTGTAAGTTGTATGATAGTAGAGAATATTTAAGTATACCAGACTCTCCAGGTTGTGGGGACTTTGTGGGCCTAAGGGCTGTGGCTTCGAACAGCTTGGTCAACCAACGATCCAGTCCAGCAGCATTTGCCTTGCCCGGGCTGTGTAGGGGAAGACCTCGGAAGACTCCACGAGGTATGGGCCCCCACGATTGTTTAAAACTCCCTCGCCGTACGGCGAGGGAGTTTTAAAATAGAAATAGTTAATTACAGTAGAAATAGTTAATTACACACACACACACTGAACATTTCGATTACCCTCTTGTGGTAAGTCACTTTCTAATGAGTTGTTCATGCCGCGTTCCTTGACATTTGTGGTGATTTTTGTCCCTAACATTTGTGTTAAGTTTAGTGTTTTAATTAGTGTCGGGAGCACGTTCCTTGTTCTCATGTATCACGGGTGAGCGTCGCAGTCGGCACTCCCGCCACTCCACAGCTGACGCGTTGTGGATATGTATTTTTCCTGCACGTATATTTTTTGACGTTGCTCTTTTTCAAGCGCTTGATGGTCGAGTCATAACCAGTAGTCGATTTGCTGCGCTGTGAATTGATCACGACGGTACGATCTTTGGGGCATGATGGCCGGACCTTTGCAGAGGCTAATCCGTCATCGTCAATGATCGTACCGTCATCCTCGAGGATCATTTACGATTGTACTAAAGGCTTGCAAGATTGTGCTTGAGGTTTGCGTACAATCGTGCAACGGGTCGCACCGTCGTGCTTATATGTTAAAACTATATGTTTATCAGCTCTTGGGTGCATCGTAGGGGAAGAGTCTCAGTTTTGTGTTGCTGTGGTTGAGGGAAGGTGGAGGGCGTGCTGTGGCGGAAAGGAAGGGTGGAGGGTGTGGTGTGGGACGAGAGGGCTGATAGAAGTGGGGTGTGGGCGGAGGGGGCGAGAAGGGAGTTACTGTGACACATCTCCTGGGGCGTAGCATATTACAAGGAGAGACGCAGTCTTGTACGGGGGACCTGCCTGGAAACTATTTGGGAATTAGTTGGGCAAGTGTTGGTTCGCCGGTGTAGAGGGGTAAGGAAGTTGAGGAGGAGTTGGGAGGGAACAAGTGGAGATTATTGAAGGTCATGCCTCGGTTACATCCTGGATCCAGTATTTCGACATTCGCTGTCGCCGGAGTTAAGGTCAGATATTTAACTCATGGTCACCAATTTGCAAATAGTTCTTGGCAGGAGTAGAGAGAAATTATTACGAGTTTTTCTTAACCCGAGAAGAGAGAGAGAGAGAGAGAGAGAGAGAGAGAGAGAGAGAGAGAGAGAGAGAGAGAGAGAGAGAGAGAGAGAGAGAGAGAGAAACTTGATTTAGGCCACTTACGATCCCTCTGTTTACTCTAATGTGGGGAGGAACACTTCCAAAATTAGCAGAGTGCCGGCCTTGGAGAAGAGTTTCTGAGATAGCGAGGCTCTCTCTCTCTCTCTCTCTCTCTCTCTCTCTCTCTCTCTCTCTCTCTCTCTCTCTCTCTCTCTCTCTCTCTCTCTCTCGTTACCTTGGTCTTATGTTAGTTTAATCACTTTATTTGCCTGGCCGTGGGCTCTCTGTCCTGGCCAAGACATTGCAGGCACTCGAAAAACTTGAGTGTATAGATTCATGCGAATACAAGTGCGTATTCGAGGGATGTTTCACACCTTGTGTCACCCTGCCTCACCTCATACAACCTTAGTGCCTCTCACATAACCGCACACCCAACATGGTCTTCCACACCCCCAACATGGCCCTCCAGACACTCAACATGGCCTTCTAGAGAGTTGGCGTGGCGTTCCAAACACTCAGCATGGCCTTCCGGGACAATCAGCACGCCACACACGCCACCACATCACAAGTCACGCCTCACCAGACTCTCCCAGTGTGTAGTCAAGGCATTCAGAGTCAACCCTGACACACCCACCCCTTTTTACACACCTTAAGGTTGTTTTAATCTCAGCCTTGATGTAGGATAAAGGGTATATAACGCTATGCTAGGTGGGCCAGGTACTGAGACATATGGAATGCATTTACACCGATAGTTTTGTGCAGCATAAGCAACGGGCGGGTGCCTGGAAATTGAATTCCTGGGCGGCGGTGACAAGTTTGACCGTGTAGTTAAGAGAAGGAAATGTATTTTAGCCTTTCAGTGCCAACAGTCGCTGTAACTTTAGTGTGATTATGGATAACTTGACACGTTTTTGGTATTTTTTTTGGTGGAATGTTCGGTTTGACTTTGCAACATTAGGGCTGCTAAAGTGTAGCATATGGGAGGGATATGCTACACCAATTTCTGACTTGTATATATGGAGGTAGTTAAGTAGGTCTTAGCGTTAGAAGGTTGTTTCTGTTGGCGCAAAGGAAGACTCGTGTGTTTGTCCCTAGGGCTCGGTCGGTAGTTGGCCAGGGGCAAAGTGGACGGCAGGAGACGCGCCTGTCTGGGATGAGCTGAGACAGTGTGTCTGCCGCCTGACGCTGGGGAACGCGGAGAAAAATGGTGTGTGCTTCCTTGTTGTGTGCGTCAGGCTGTCGGGTTCCAGAAGCTGGCGGGTTGTCGGGGCTCCAGACTCTGTCGGGTTCTAGGAGCTGGTAGGTTGTTGGGTTGCGGAGACTGTCGGGGAGGGAAGGGGGGCAGTCTGGCTGTCTCAATTGCTTGCGATGCTTGAGGTTGCCACTCGTAACACTAGATGGCCAGGCGGCGTAGAAGAGGTTTATATTTATTTGCTGTTGCGCAGCGGATGGATGATGAGGGAATGTGACGTAGACGACTGCAGCATGTTTACATTGATTTATTGAATGGCGCGCTGAGAGAGAGAGAGAGAGAGAGAGAGAGAGAGAGAGAGAGAGAGAGAGAGAGAGAGAGAGAGAGAGATGAGTGGGGAAAAGAAACAAAGTAAAACGTAAAAGATGATTCATACTTAATAGAAGTGAAGATAGTTGGAGGGGAATAAGTTAATTATAAGATGTCGAAGGTAACAATATATTTTTTATACACAGGTGTGCGGAAAGGTGTGGGAAGGTGGATATAGTTCCATGTCATCATGCATACAGCGTGTCTACGGTTGACTGGTCTGTGCGGTGGTGGCGCGTGGGGCCAACAGCCCTCCGCTGTACACACACAGGAAGTCCTCCTCTCGACACTTCCCGCACTTCTCCCCCCTCAACACCACTCCTAACAAGGCTTCTCATTCCTCCCACCTTAACTATGCCATTCTGACTTGAGTTCCACCTTTTGTCTTAAGCTCGCGAAGACTTTCGGAATATTTCTTTTCGTGTCCTGGGCTAGCGTTCGTGGTACTCAGTTTTTCATTTTCTTAATTTAGTTTTTAATTTAACTTTTTTTTTATAATTACTTTTTTACATATTTTACCATGTAACGGGGGTTCCCGGGTCCTGTGGTACATGTGTGTGTTGATGAACTGCATATTGGGAGAAATAATGGGGATTAGAACGGCGCAGAGAGAGATTAAGGTCATTATAGCCGTGAGAGCAGGGGTGGGGAGAGAGAGAGAGAGAGAGAGAGCTAACAAGAACAGTATTTTAAGGATTCTTGCGGGAAAGTCGGGCTGTCCTTTACTTTCCCTGGTGAGGTATGTGGTCTATACACCTTTCAGAATTAGCAGGACTGTTTCAGACTTCATATCCATGGAGGGGACACTGTCCCAGCGTATCGTAGGAGGGGCTGGAAGTCCTCCCCGCCTGTATTATGTCTTTCTGAAAGGAGCCAAGCGAAAATTTTTCCTCGATGGATCAGTCGTCTGCTCCTGCTGACCCAGCGCCGCTCTCGCGGTAGGGGCGAGCGCGTGGAAAAGAAAGAAAATAATTATATAACTTACCTCGACGGCGGATTATTTTCGCTCGTGTCCTGGTGGGAACGTGTGTGTGTGTGTGTGTGTGTGTGTGTGTGTACGTGCGTGTAAACCAGTGTTTGGCAACTTTCCTGTGTTTTTATTTTGGGGATTGTTGGTCTTTGACGTGGGCCTGGGGCTGCCTCGGGCTGGACGTGGTTTTGTGTTCTTGACAGAAATAACAGCGGCTGGTCATGACACACACACACACACACACACACACACACACACACACACACACAAGCCTGCCTGAATATTGTACGCTGGTCGAGTTCGGAAGTGTAAAAGGTTGTCTGGGGTAAAGGTCATCCTTGTATTGGTACCTCTTCATCTTTTTTTTTTTCTGTTATATATCATTGAATCGCCGCAGTCAGTCTAGCTGTTCATCCATCCCTCTAGGGCTGGTCAGTGAGTGGCATGAGGAGGGCTAAACTTATTAGACAGGCAATCCGAACAGACACATATACATACACGCAGACATTTTTTAGTGGACAGCGTTTCGACTCGCCTTTTCTAACGTGCCTCGATTCGAATCACGCACAGGGCAGCCAGCTGTTTATAATTTGTTAGAACAAGTCAGTGGATTGGAACCTGGCATGAACTACGATGTGTTACATAATATAT